>NC_071286.1:67750878-68017374 GCF_943735745.2 Anopheles bellator
GTAAAATAAACGCAGCGCTTTGATAACTAAAATTCGAGTGTTACCTAGCTTTGGTTGGCTTTAATATCCTGAATCAACATGATTCCTTCATCGCTGTACACTGTCACCGCGTTCGTTTGCGAATTAAACGCTTTCCGGTAACCTCTTCAGCACTGCAAAGAGATGTCCTTCTACGTTCATTCGTTATGAATAATATTTAGGCCGGAAGTGTACACTTGATTAGCATTTGAAAGAAAACTTGTTTGCGTTGAAGTAGCCGGGATTTCAAACGGTGATGATAGCGTGGCGATAAAAAAGAATGCCTCAAGAGTCCCGGAAACGCGAATCAACAAATCAATCTAAATTGGGCCGTTCGCTGTGGGCGAAATTTGAAATCAGATCTTTTAAATCCGCTAAAGGTGACGTTTGCGAGCCAACCCTCAAGATAAGGACCTTAAAATTGGCCTTAAATTAAGAAGCCCGTCAAAAACAGACTAAGTTTCAGTTGTAAAATAGATCTTTCCTAAGCACAAGAACTTCAACCTATTGTTCTGAATCCTTGAGGCTCAGCAGCACTTAAGCGGCCTTTCAATAACTTTATTGATTTCATACCGCGAAAGCTCGACCACAAACCGAAGCACAGTAATCCTCTGCCGAAACCTTCCGAGAATACTAATTGACCTCAACCCCAGCGGTTTGGCAAAAATCGCAAATACCATAGCACGGGCCGTCGCATTGGCCGTGATTCTTGATGCTCCGAGCGAAAACGTTAAACGTGCCCGGTGCTCACGAGACGATCGAAACGCGGGAGCCTCGCCGGAAGCCCGCTGCCTTCCGGAGTGCCATTCGGGAGCCTTCGGAAGACATTAAACCCAATTTAACAGAATTAAAACCACTTGGTTTCCCGAATCCACTCCGCAGACACGGTACCGCGTTGTAACACGCTTTCGATGCTCCTTGCCGGCTCCTTGTCGGAAGCTCTAAATTCAAAGCCCTGCGGCGGCGGTAGATTGGGGCCAAATTTGTGTAACCACTTGACTAGACGTCCGTCCAGGATCGATTCGAAAATGAAGATAAAATAATAGGTTCCCGCACTTTGCCCAGCGTCGGCCTCGTTCTTCTCATTGTCAGTGTTTCGGGGGTGAAAAGGATGTGTCCCGCGGGAGAAGGGTCCTTGATGGTGAAAATGGCACTCCCAATGGGAGTGTTTTTACCGTTAACAAATCCGCCCGACACCGGCACGGCAGGGCCCCGTCGCGTGGAGCCAGATAATAAAAATATCATTTTCCACTGCCAGAAGATGATTTAACAGTCGTTTTATGCAGAAGCTTACAGAATCAGGCTCGGTTCTCGGTGTGGCACCGCCGTAAATTGGAAAAGTCGGTCGCCCCGCATGTCGGTTCTGGGTGGCTTCGACGGATAACAGTAGGGCCTTTAAGCACGAGTTGAATGGCAACCGAAACTTGGCGAGCAAAATGACGAAAATTTAACCAAAAACAACGAACGAAATAAAAAAAATTAATTCTTTCCCATTCTTTCGCAGCATGGCAGCTGTCGCTAGACACTTTATCAGGGTGAAGAAATCTAATTTTTAGCCACGAAGCGACTGGTGCCGGCTCTCTCTCTCTCTCTGCATTTTCTTCCCATAACAGATAACAGCATTCGCAGGTCGGATGCAAATTGTGCGAAGAAATCGCGGTTCCCGTGAAACCTTTGAAGATACAAAACAGGCCGACGGTGCAGGGAAGCAAACAAAACCTGTCTGCTTACCATCGGACCATGGCACAATGTCTCCAAAGATAGCAAAGTAAAGCCCGCGGTTCCCGGTTAATTCTATCGCTAGGTTTTTTGGGCCTTCTTCACTGCACAGTATACATTAAAGCAAGGCAGTCGAGAATCCAAGAATGTGTTTCAAAATGTTATATCTACCCTTGGTGCCCGTTCAACCGAGGTTCTGTTGTGATAGGATCGTCCGGCCGCCGTTGGCCAATTAGCTGCAGCTCAGATCAGCTTTCCGTGCTGTAGCTTGGCCGCATGTTACGAACATTATTTCCGAAAGGCTTAAAGCTATTACAAACTTTACATCTACCGGATTCGTATCAAGTGAATCATCTTACTATTAGTCAGCTTCAGTCTGAACACGTTTTCGCATGCAATGGGGATGGTAAACTTTACACGGGCTTCCTTAACCGAAGCTGGGATACTGGCACCACGACGGCCGGTATTTCTCCGGGGAACGAAATAATGAGTCCTGTGTATGATGAATATTTGATTACCCCGTGCTTGCGCGCATAGCAAATGATCCTTATTATCACCCTGCGGCCGACTGACGAGAAGTGGTCAAGATGGTCTCGTCTTATCTTTCAAGTCATGCCCAGGCAGCGCTCAGCAGCACCTGATGCCTGATGGGCCAACCGGACGGTAGACCAGCTAGCGTAAAGTTTACCGGCTAGATTGAGTGTAGCCAAGTATTGAAATTAAATTTAGCTTGCCAGCTTTTCGTGCCGAATCATGGGTTGAACCTTCCTTAAAGCAAAGTTAAATCTTACACTCTTCGTCGACGGTGCTGTGTCATTCCGTTTCGAGCAAGAGGACGTTCTAACGTTTCACTCGTTCGTCCTAACAACACCATGACCTAACTGAACGCCGCTGCCATCGCCATCGCCCTGGCACCGGTCAATTTTCCAATCCAGGATGGTGGATTGGAAAATTGGTGCCACAAAATGAGCTCCTGAAGCAATAAATTATTTGCTTGATTTACTCAACTTTCTTTTTCTCATGCAAACCCGCTATTCAAGAACCACTCTCCGCGCTAAGCCGCGGTGTTAAACAGCGAGCCGTAGGGGAGCGATCCGCGTTTGATGTGGGGAAAGACTCGAAAACTCTCAGTCACCCGCATAAATACTTGGTAAAACCACCCGGGGCCAAAGCATCGATAAGTCCGTGTCCTAGGGGTATGGCACCATCGCTGGAGCTTTTTTCAAAAACGGCCAAAGTGGGAGATTACCATTGCCGGGTCGGGTGTTTGCTTTTTCGTAAGTGAAAGTGTGGCAGAATAATTGAATCACACGGAAAACATGTGCCAACCGTGGCTGGGAAGTTTCACGAACCGAGCGCAACCTTATCCCTGGCCAAAATCAAACAAATCCCTTCCGGGGGTGTAATTTCGGCTCTGCGTATTTCACTTTAACGATCAACAGTCTTTTGTTTTTTTCTGCTCTTTGGCGCTAATCCAAAGAGTCTTCGGTACGCGAAACGCAAAAGTGCTCACTCCGCGAGATGCCGGCGAAGCAATCGAAAGCGTATGGTAATTGGCCAACAAGTACAATCTCATTAAATTCCAGTCCATTTTCGTGCAGCCTTTCTGAGAGGGGGGAACCACCGATGGATTGGCACCGGCAGGTCTGGCATCGCTCGATTAACCGTTCGGTTAATGTGTAAATCCACTGAATGCTAAGAAGCTCGCAACCTCACGATTGAATTAACGAAGCTGTCAAGGGTGAATGGTGTTTTCCGTTTCCTTATTTGCATTCCCAGGCAGTGTGCGGCAAAGGCAAAGGAACCGAAAAGGAACGAGGCGAGGTGAGGACTTTTTCGCACGCGTACAGTGGCCGGAAGCAGGCGAAGGAAACATAACACTTCTGCAACGGCTAAGAAGGTGTCGGTCGAATGGATTTCAATATCTATTAGCAAAAAACGGCTTTGCAAATCCTTTTGCCCTAACGGTACTGAAAGCTTGTTAAAGCTTCCGTTTTATTTCGCTTACTTTTCCGACTAGTTCGCGGTGAAAACAATCTTCACTTTAAAGCCCGTCCTCTTAAAGTGTGAACACATGTTTTCAAAGTTCATTTATTTGCACAAATATTTGCCATCGCTGGGAGGAAACCAATGGCAGATCGCCGGGTTTATTGATTTGATCCAATTTATTTACCGACAGCCAACGAAACCTGTTTCGGGCCACCATCAGCGATTCGTTCGATTGTTAGTCATGTGTTTACGCATTTACAAAGGCATTCAGGCATCGGGTTCCATCGTTTCATGTCAGCTTAGCCGCAAAACCGTAGACCATCCGTTTCGCACAAGAGCCCATGCAGAAATGAACCACTTTACCGAACGTTCCCGGAACCCGGTTGGGCATGCTGCTTGTGGCGTGGCACCAGGCGAAGCCAATCTCTCGCAAGGACGATAATAACAATGGTGAAAAAATGTTCACACCGGTCCTTAGTAAGCCATCATCTATTGCGAGTGAGCTCACCCCGGCTCACGCTGGAAGGCAAAGATTATCGATAACGGAAGTAAACGGTGGCTTCGGGAAGATAAAAATAAATTTACTCCTATTGCGCGCTCTGCCCGTTCGTCCGCACTTCCGGCACTTCCGGCTCGAGAAGCAGGACAACCCTTGGGGCACCGCGTGTACGTATTTTGTAGATTCTATGAACGGTGCGCCGGCACGACACGACACGGCCGAAGAAGAACGGAAGTTCAACGTGCACGATAAGTTCTCACTTATCTCGAGACTTCCGTGCGATCGACGACAGCCATCTGCACGTCACTCCTCGGTGTCGCCCCGGGTCTGGTGTGAAAAATTAGGTAATCTTACGTCCCGGTTTCTGATTTGGCACGTAAACAAGTTAATAGAACGGGAGCCGTCATCCGTCATCTTCTCATGGGCCACGGCAGGAACTCTTTTTCGCTCTCGTCTCTCGGGGAGTCAAGCGCGCCTCCCGGGACTGCGTCAGCGGACCGGATGAGGATGATTGCATTGATAGCCGTGCCGGGGAAGAAACTGACAATCAGCAAGTTAATTCGCATCGCAACGGAGACGTCGAGTAGCGAGTGTTTCATGGGGCAGAGCACTTCCGCCAGGACCACAGCGGCAGGATCAAAAACAAAATGTACTTAAAGTGAAGAAAGATAACTCCCAAGGGCCAGCACGGGTCAGCGGATCGCTGCCTTGCTGTTCCGTGTAAGAACCCATCGCTGGCCGAACCGCGATGCTGGAAATGAAGAACCATCCGTGACTGGATTGCAATAATAAGCGTCCTCGGGTTCGCGTTCACAATGCGGACGAGGAAAATCATTAACTTCCTTCGCCATCACCTGAGAAGACTTAATCACCCAGCCACAGATCTCAACGGACCCGTGCTAAGACGGATCTTCCGCTAAGAAGGGTCCATTTTGCTACATTTCCATCGCTACAGTAGCAACTCGAAAAGGTATCATCGCTTTTCCATTGTTATTTTACTTAATATCTCTCCATCTTTGAGGCCGGCCACTTTGACGAGATAATTGTACAAACTGGCCCAATAATCCGATTTCATCCCAACAACTACGCCACGAGCCATCGGTGGTCCATCTGGCCCGTGGTATGCAAACAATTCCCATCATTGTTGGTACGAAACATTTGTCTGATTGATTGGCGTAAGCGATTGCGGCCAGCAACTTTTGCTCGAGACAAACCGTCCGGAAGGCATTTAACTTTCTGTTCTCCGAATCTGCTCTCTCTTGCCTTGGCCACAATCGGATGCAGTGTCGTCTTTCTTGTTGCCGAGATGCAAAAGTATGTTTCTTCAGCATTTTCCACGACCGGTACCGGGAAAAACTGTTGCAGATCGAATCGATCGTGCCATTTACGATGGTACCGGCAAACGGGTAACCGTAATTGGTAATAAAGTTGCTTCATAAAATCGATTATATTGGTCTCCCACACCCGGACCGGGCAGGCTTCCAGCCGATTGGGAAGATTTACTTTCGAAAGGGTTTTACTGCCATAGAATGCAATAAAATCATTTACGGAATACTTTTCTGAAAAAAAAAGTTGTACATATGGGCCTCGTTTGGGGAACGACTTTCTCGTAACTCATGAAATATGTTGGAACTTTCTTCTCTGGCAACCGTAGCCCAACGGCGTATCCTTTTCATTGATGGATAGATCTTTTGGGCAGTTTTAAGT
This sequence comes from Anopheles bellator, assembly GCF_943735745.2. NCBI lineage: Eukaryota > Metazoa > Arthropoda > Insecta > Diptera > Culicidae > Anopheles > Anopheles bellator. The sequence goes on from NC_071286.1 coordinate 67,756,811, forward strand.
AGCTCACTGTCGTACGTTAGCACCGAACCGGTAATCCCCATTGTGTGCTTTTGAAGAGCTTCATTAGTGAAGGGACTCTCTCTTCAAAGCACCAATTTATGGTATCCTTTATCGAGTTCGGGCACAAGCTACGGGTACGGCCACCGAGCCAATGTTACTGTCTGTTCGAAGAAGGCTCGGTCAGCTCAACCATCCGGATCGTAGTCAATATTAATGTGTGCCAATGGGTTCCCGTTAGCAGAACTTCTCAAGTTTTAAAGGCGGAACAACAGAATGCCATAATCCTTGAATCAATACCATCGTGGCTCGGTTCAAGGCGGCCCTAGTGGCTGTTGCTTTCGGTTTATGGTTGAGCTTTAATTGAATCGCGGTCCGTTCGGAATGGAAGCTTTAGAACAACACCGCCGTGAGAATAGAAAATCCACCCATTAAAATGGCAACCCACCGTGCTGCTTGCTGTTGTTTTGCCATAATCAAACAATAATATTTCCCGAACAGCAGCCGGGCTGCGGAGTTGGAATTCACCGCCAGCGAGCACGGACGGTGCTAGAAAAACGACACTTATTTTGCGACCCCGTGCTTGCCGTCCATTGGCGCTGACTATCGTTAAAAATGCCATAAAAATGGAAATGTTATATTCGCTCTCATTACCGACCGCAAAAGGGCGATGGTTGTATTTGACGGAATGTTGGCCAGCCGCCTGCACGTAACGGAAGGAACGTACTTCGTACCTGAACCACCGTTAAGTGCTGACTGTGAGCAACATGAAACTGTCAGTGCAAAAATTAGGATTCATATCACATTACATCATCGTATGCGGGAGGAAAAAAGCTCCCCTCAGAGACACTCATACGGGCCGACCGTCCAACGAAAATATGTCTGCCAAGCGGCACCCAGGATGGGCGAAGGATCGGCCGCGTTGTCGTTCGGCCGGAGCCATACCTACACAGCCACACGTAGAGCCTTGCCGGTGTATGGTTGGATGAAGAGGAAGTTGATTACTACCGCTTCGCGTAACAGCTCCGGAGTCCCGGTGTCCTGAGACGGACCCCACTGCCCTTAAAGAGAACTGTCTGCAGTGAGTGTGCGTGCGTGTGTATGTGTGATGCCGGGGCAGCCAAAGGACTCCCACACGGGACTTGGTGTTCCAAAACCTGCCCACCGAGCGGTTCCCTTCCAAGAAGGCACAACCATGCGTCCAGGTGCTCTCCATCAGGAACGACACCACCTTCATCATCGGACGATGACGTCCTCTTGAAAGACTTCTCTCGACTAGCCTCCGATTACCGTACTCTCTGGGCGCGTTCCTGGTTTCACTTGCGTCCTTCCCAAAGCATTCCGGCCCAGGTCTCATGGAGGGCGTTGAGCTCCCGGTAAAAAAAAATGGCTGCGTCCATAAGAAGACCACACGGCCACGGGAACCGAAGATAAAATTATTACGTCAGACACCGAGGCGAAAGGTGTGCGAAATCTTAAAGAGCCCAGTTTTGCCCCAGAATGTGTGCTTGTGTGTATTGGCAGGACTACGGCAAGACTGTCGTTTATGGCACATTGGCACCCGTGGGAAAGTTATAAGGTTGGCCACCTTCCAAGCGCGGCTCCCGCCAGGACGCGGTTGTTTCTCGTTGAATAATGGTCTTACGAGTAGATTATGATGATTATGATGATGATGATGATGCTGATGATAGTGCATAACTGTCACTCTGTGGGCAATGGTCTATTTCTAATGCCCTCAACCGCACTTCAAGCTCGCGGAAACGATGACAGCATCGCGGCAAACTTGAAAGGACGTAAACGTAAACATCGCCGACACGCGATGGGTAAGCGCTTCATTCCTGCCTCATTGTATTAGTGCTGTGGCATTATAAACGAAATGGTTCAAAAATGTCCTGAAACAATGTAGTTTTTAAGCACGGCAATCCATAATGCAGTCTTCGCACCGTCAAACGGAAAGAGCGATTCGAAGGCTCCGCTGGAGCGTCCTGTGTCCTGCAGAGGTGCGAACACCTCGCAAGCACTGCAACGTGAATCCAGTCTACTATGGCAGCCAGGTGGAATGGCACGGTCATAAAAAGTAATTAAACAATGAGAATAAAGCACCATCACTGTCTGCAAGAGGTGGGACTGCAAATTTCCAAAATGCGCCAAGAGATGAGTATTTGTGTGTTCCGGTTGAAGGAAAAATATTTGCACCACCTGCGACTGAGCTCACTGTGAACCGAGAAAGAAACTCCTCACAGAAGACGGTGTCGCAAAAGGGTGGCGAAGAAAGAACGCTCCGAGTGACGAGGTTTCGTAAGGTGTCGAGGGAAGTTAAGATGCAACTCATGTTCGCTTGCACCCCACCTGAAGTGCCATTGTTGATCAGATGTGTTTCCGTGAGGTGTGAGGTCCTGTGTTTTTGCCATTAGGAAAATAGAGCCGGAAAACTCTTGCTTCTACTGCGGCTCAACTTGCCCGCTTTGGAAGTGCATTGGTTGCCAGTTTTTTTTGCCGAATAGGTGGAAGGCATTTTTATTTCAATCATCGGCATGGCTTTCGTATATTAGCATATACAAGCTTTCTTTTTCCGAGGCTGACTCAGAGCAAACTTTTCCCGGCTGTGCTTCATCCTATTCGCCCATTTCTACTTGTTTGTCTCAAACGCTACGAACATAAATCTCAAACGTGACAAAGTTTAGCGAATAAACAAAAAAACATAACAAAGCGGAACACCAATAAATCTGTCTCTCAAAAATTGCAACAGATAACAAGATGATACCAAGATGCCGCGTTCCATGAAATACGTGAGGTAAACCTATTAAACATACAGCTCACCTTACTATGGCTGCATTATACAAAGAAGTACGGTATCCCTTTATCTAAATACTTCTTATTTGGAAAACCATAAATAGTCAAAATTAGGTTTAGGCACAGTAGTAAAACAAATTAAACAAATTAAAATTAGCTCTGTAATGGGTACACCAAAGGTAAATAATTCTTTTAAAATGAGTTGGAGCTCAGCTGCACTCAGAAAACATAATTCTACTTCTGCTGGTGTGGCTCGTAGTGTTTTGGAGTCGTTTATTTCTTTTTCAAATATTTCATATCAATGCCAAACATCAATGCACCTTTCCCTTTATACAAAGCATTTTAAAATGTTGATGCTGCGATGTGATTGGAATGCGGCAAGTAGTTGAGTAATGTCAACAATTTTCTCCACTAAATTGTTTTCCAGTGATTAAAAAAGTTTCCCTGTCAAGGCCCTTAGACCATGCCAGGAGTCGAAGCCACGTTGTGGAAAACCAAAACAACTAAACGCTGGCCATTCCACCATCGACCGGAAGAAGATTGGCGTAATTTCCTCGCATACTGCTCCATGACGCATACTTTAATATTGTTTGTGGTTTTACTCTGTCTTCCACCTTTCTAACCTTCACACTTGTGGCCACCAACCTGCTGCAAACGATTAAAGACACCACAAAGTAGCTACACCGTACCGATCAAACATCCATCCACCGCCACATGTGTTGCGGCGGCACCGGTAGCATATTTTTTGGTCGGAAACGATTATCGCTGCATTAAAGAACGGGGAAAAGGCGGCTAAAGACTAGACTCTTCTGGTGTTCCGTGTCGCACACTTCCACCGTACTCGGTCTGGGAGATGAAGATAAGCTACGAAGTGCCACCATATAGGCCCCGCCAGCTTCTGGCTGATCGGGAGAGAAGAGCAGACCCGTCCCAGGACGAATGCATCGCAAGGGGTTGCTGCCCCTGCTGACGGGGCAGATTATGTTCTGCGCCAGGGCCGTACGTCACCGCAGGAAAGGTCGTCCGGGCGAGACTGATGAGGGAAACGGCGAACTCGGGCCCGGGCGACCCAACGATTGTCAACAAAATCGCAACATTTCCCGGGATCCGCGCGATATGTGATGAGGATTTTCTTTCATCATCCACGTCGCCCGTCGGCGCAAGGACGGGATGCAAAGCGGCGATTAATGTGCACCCGCTACCCGTACGTCGTAGAACTTTCGCTGGGTTCCTCTCTTTCTCTCTCACTCTCGCATGGCAAACCATAAATTTCCATCCACAAACCGCAGTTGTTGCATGTTGCGATGCAGATGCACTGCCGCCAGGCACCAGCTGCTCGGGACTTTCGACATCGACAAAATCGTTCCTGGGTCTTTAGGCGGCGAGCCCGGCATTGCGATGCGCAGCGTCCCCTGCGATGCTCTGCGATGGGCAAACATTACTCAGCGGCATTGTAAATGTAACTCAATAAATGGAAAAATATGTCCGAACGAAGCAAGACCTTCCACAGAACGAACGGCCAACTGGGTGGCCATCGTTCAAGGATGTGGGCAGAATAGTTCCTCAAACAATGCTCTCGGGGAAAACGGGACCACTTTAAATACGAAATGCCAATAATTTTGAGCTCGATGTCCAGCAAACTGAATCCGCTTTCGCGCGGTGGTGGTGGTGTAAATGGTCATGAATCCTGTGATACGCACTTGACCATCGTGCACGAGACAAGTGCCCCATTCGGGCGGTACTTACGTCGGTCGCTTTGCCGTGCATCGTGTCGTACGTTTCCGCCTTGGTGAGGACGCTCTTCAGCTTGATCGGCTTCACGACGGCCGGCATCTTGCCGAGGCCGTCGGCCCCGCGCAGAGCCGGATCATGCTCGCCGTCCGCGCCCAGCAGCGTGTTGCGTATGTCGTGTGACGACTTGCGGTGGATGCGCAGCGAAGCCGGCGAAAGTTCGCGATAGTTCGATCGGCCCGACTCCGGCCCGTTTCCGGCGTGTGGCTGCACCGAGATGCTGCACCGCTTCCGGGACGCGTCGAACGGGCGCCGCTCGTCCCCGCCCGGCACGTGATTCGATTTGTGATGCTCGGCCCCGATGGCCACGGCCGGGATTGGCGGGCTGCCATTGTTTTCGGCCGGCAACTTTCCACCTGTCAGCGAGCCACCGTTCTGACAGTTGCCGTTCGGCTGGCCGAGACCGGCGAGCGGATGGGCGCAACCGTTCGGCGCACCGCAGCTTCCGGTGGCCGTGCTGGCACCAGCGGTCGTGAGGCTCCCCGTCGGGGGCTGCGGTTGCGGTTGCTGCTGCCTGTTGCTGCCGGCCTTGTTCATCAGCGAGGACATCTTCAGGTGCTCGAGCATCGAATTCAGATGGTGCGACATCATGGTCCACACCCTCGGCTCGCCCACGTCACGTCAAGTGTTCTCAGAAGCCACCGTCGCACGACGGGCCCACCACCGACTGTCACCACTTTTTCTTAGTTCCTTACTCCTGACTACCGAACGACAGCCACACACAGTTTTCGTGGCGGTCAGTGACGTGGTACCCGTTCATGCCACTCGCCCCAAATGGATTCCTGAGGACGAATCGAGACCTGTCATCGACTAGTGGGACACCCGCGGAGCTAATTCGGGCAGAGATAGAACGAGTGGCAAACGAAAACGTGCAGATGTTGAGACTTGATTGATGCTCGCCGTCGCCACTACCGAAAACCACCAAAACCGGAACGAGGTAACACCTGGAACGAGAATTACAACGGTATTAGTAGATGCGTGACACGGAATTATGAGGGTAGAGCCAACACGAAGCTGGAACGTTCGGTGTGGGGATGACAAAAGTTTTAAACTGTAATAAGTTCCAATGATCGATGTAATGATGGACCACAACTAATGAAGAACTAATCGTGAAAACGATGAAAAGGTCATGAATGGAAGCATCAATCAATCGAAAATAGTTTGAGAGCAGTGATCGATAGGCATATAAATAGTTTTCTTTTTCTAACCATCCTAATTATTTTCCTTTTTTTACCGTCAAAGTACCATCCTCAAACTAATCGAAGTTTTATGGTGCAATCGTCCACGGAACGGCAAACATCATAAAACATGGATTTCTTTTTCATCACCCATGGCCAATAAATGACATCCGCCAGATCGGTTCGTACTCGGAACCGTGAAGCCGATGGGTGCGAAAACTGTTTATTATTTCGAGTAGGTCATCGCCTGTGTTATGCTTTGATGTTGACAAATAAACACTTGTCAACTGTCCACACACAGAAAAAGGCAATATTTTCTCCTGTCCGTTCATGCCTCAGCCAAGTCATCGGCTCGGAATGAGAGCCACACATACACGATCCGTGAGCCTGCGAAGCCTTCGGTTGCGTTTTTCCACCTGCGACGGTGCACTACGGGTCAGTGGTCCGTATGATACGGGTTTAAGTCCACAAGAGTGAGCGAGATAACAACCCGGTTTGTGGAGATAATTCATGTTTTCGTTGGCGATTACCATCATCCAGTGCGGGGAGAAACCGATCCGATGCCAACGCACTCCGGTGCTTCATCCGTTCACCATTCATCCGTTTATCCAATTACCGAAGCGATCAGAGCTTAATTATTTTAAGTGTTTTTAAAAAAAGGTTCACGAGTTACATTCAATTGTGGGTACACGTGTCAGCGAAATGGTCGATAGCCTGGGCACGAAAATGGCGTGTGACATGTGTTAATTCAGATTATTGTGTGGCAATTTGAAACTTAATCTGAACCGAACATATAGTTCACCTTTGCTATGCTGCTATTATGTTCTTGTGAGTCGCTGTTTGACATACATTATGCATTTAATTAATCAGACAACTTGAGCCTGTCACCGCAGCACCATCACCGTTGCGTTACTTTATCAAAATAAAAGTGCTTACAACAATGACGCCATGTCATATCAAACTATTTCATAAGGTAACTGTATCTACAAGAACACTTTCGGGCGATCAACAATAGCATGGACCCAACGGGCCAGCTTAATTGGTGTGACAAAACAACGTTTACTCTTTTCGATAGACACCGAAGATGATGGACCAAAAGTGGATGGTGTAATTCCTTCTAATCACAGGTTCTAGCACCATGGGCCCTTTAGGTGCAAACAGTTTCTCGCTGACTAAGGTCAACACAATCATCGGCACGATTTGCCTTCGGTTTTCCGTCACATTTTCCTCACGACGACGTCCCGGAACGACGGCATCTCAATCACTCACATTAGCCGGCGCACATCGTCAACTGTCGAATCAAAGACAACCCGCGGAACTAATTTCCCTCACAGCCGATCGCGGATCGGTGGCAGGTCCAGCGGATAGGTTAGCACTTTGTCGACGCCACCAAAACTTCGATCCGTCGGCCACCATCTCGGAATTCGCCATCCATCCGGGGCTCGCGATGGATTCCCGTTAATGATGGAGAAATATTTGATTTGTTATCAAGCGTTTAATGGCCGATCGGAGCGCGACCTTCGACAGGTTCGTCCAGTTGTTTGCTTGGGTCCAGACGCGAGCGCGCCCCAGTGTTTGCCGCGGTCCTTGTGTGCTGGTAAGCAGCAACCGAAGCATAGAACCGGAACCGATTTTGTTAGATTCACCGCGACATGAACCACCACAAACGGTGCTGTCTTTTAATGGCTCACCTTTGCTCCAATCAAATCCCTCGTTTGGGAGATGTGGACAAAATAGAAGAAAGGAATGTCAAACAAGTAAACATGCATCGGTCCCAGCATTCCTCAGGTGGTCAGGGGTTTTGGGTGGAACCGGATATTACTTCACCTGCAGCCCGAAGAATTTTATTACGCTTTGGTTTGTTTTGGTCCAAAGTTTGGAATTGGTGATTTCGCTCCAAGCAGCATTTCAAGCTGTGACGCCATCTTTTTCGTGATTTCTTGTTCAACTAAAATCTTGGTACTTGGTTCGCAAGTTCGCAAAAAGTCATGTAATCCGCGTTCCGAGCTGGGACTTGCTACTCGGGAACATTACGGATAAGTACGCCATTAGAATGAAATATCCTCTCATTGTGTCACACTTACCATGATTAACATGACAGAACACCAGTGTCTTCTGTTTCTCCAGACAGTCATCTGCCCTCCCCAAGCCGTCCAACAATCAGCGAGAAGCAAACGACAACGAACCGAAAGGGAATTTTATTTTCTAGGCCTATTCGGCGTAAAGTAAAAACTCCAGTCTAAGGCCAACATCTACGGGCGACGGTAATCCAAGAGCCAGCTCATAGACCGAGATCGTTCCAGTCAGCGAAGGCTTTTCGTGTGGGCATGTTAATGGGAGAGTAAATCATTTTCCAAGTAAGGATGTACAGCATCGCAGCATATTTTGGAAAAATCATGGAATCACAATGCGAAGCATTTACGACAAACAAAAATGTGGGTCAACGTAAGAGATATTTGTCCTCATCATTTTGCAGAATGAAGCATATTCATGCAGAATGAGGCAAACTTTTCGCATTAAACATTCCGTAATCCCGACACGGTCATGTTACCGCAAATTCATGGAATTCCCATTCGTGCTCAATCGCGTTATGATAACTGAAATCTACGAAACTATTCAACCCTACATTTTTTTTTCTATTGAGAACATGTACATGTACAATGCTTGCCCTCGATTCCATTCACGAAAAGCTTTTGTGATAGCTTCATGTACTTTACACAAAATTTCCTACCATTCTGCCTTCGTGGCCGATAAGAGCTGCCGATGAGCTGTGAGGGCGTCGTATTTCTCGTCCACTTGTCGATCTGCCAGTGCGGGCAGTGCTCTCGGAAGTGGACCACAGTTATCGTAAACCCGGACTCATAAAACACCGGAATCTCGAATGGACGGAGCCCGATAGTGGTCGGTTGAGGGACCACTGCTTGCAGTATTTTTAAAACTGAAAATATGAAACAAAAAAGGTAGCTTCTCGGCCGAAACGGAAAGATATTTGGCCGGAGATAGAGGAGAAAAGTAAAAGTATCGTAAAAAGAATCTCCAGCAACCACTCCACCGCGTCAGGGGCCCATCAAAAGTCTGTAAATCCATTGTGGCCGTGCTAGATAAAATTCGCAACAAAACAGCAGACCAATGGATGGCCACTTTTATGGCGATTTAACAATGCAAGGTTCCACCCTTTGGGTGCCAAGGAACAGAGCTCGATCAACGCTTCCGCCGGGGCGGAGGAATCCTTCTATTGTCATTGAAATCAACCACACAGCCGGTTTCGGTTGCGAAGAAGCGGATTTTTTTTCCGCAACGAGCATTATTTGTTAGAGTACTTCAGTGGAACTTTTGTCGGCGTAAAAAGAAAACCTTCAATTTGAAAGTTCTGTTTTTCAAGTCATTAATAAACGACATTAACGGAAAAGCCCTCAAGTCTACCGAGAAATGATCCAAATGGAGGAGGAAAACTTCTCGTCAGCAAAAAGTTTTCATCGCGTTAAAGTATCTGGTCTTTTAATAGACACAACGTGATGTTGTGCTACAGTCGCGAGCAAAAAGTGAGAAGAGATAGTTTCCACATCAAACTTCATCGCCAAACGACTTCCAGCCACTCATCAATACTAATATGATCTATTCAGATAGTTAGTTCGATACGAACCTTGTCGAAAGCGGGGAAGAAAGAAATTGCAAACAAATCTTGAGAGCGAAACTTACACCACTTGCTCCAGTCCTCTACCAGTCCTCTCGGTAGCCACTCAATAAAAACTTTACGCTTCTTGTGGCTCTTCCCAGCGAAGTGTAGTGACTCGGGCCAAGTGTACTAACAAGCATCGCCGTTTTTAGAAGGTTTGTTTGTTTTATTTCTGCGTTGATTACGTTTGAAGAAGTCACGACAGAGAACGAGAACGTACGAACGAGGACGATGCATTTGCCTATAATGTTCCGAATCACAGACCACTTTAGGTAGCTTACTGATTCGCGGTTAAATAAACAAACAAACAAAAAGTAAATTGATTTGAAAACTTCCACCACAAGCACGTTCTGCCCTACGTTTGACGAACTTTCACTAACGAGCGCGATCCTAAGGACAGTGGACGTAGGGTGTGATGCATCCAGGACCGAAGCAAATTTATTTGCCCTCTACGAGCCACCGGCCATTGGACCGTTTCCGGTGTCCTAAATCGTGCGAGGGTGGATCGGACCGTCCCCGAAGGATACACGGATCACTGGCAGTGGCAACTACGGTACAGAAAAAAAATCAAACAACCAATTGGACAAGCTAACAACTCTGCTCCCCCTAGCTTCCATCGTCATCGGCACCGTCTCCCTTGGCACTCGGTTTGGTTAACCAATAATGGCCAATATTGTTGTAGCTGACAGGTTGACATCCCGTCGAAGCGATCGGTGGGCGGATGGTGGTTAGCGAACTCTTAACTTCCCGACGAAATTCGCCTGCCGTCCCGAGACACAACAGCCCGGTAACGCTGGCTGCTGCTGGCTGAGCCATGCTGAGGATTTTCGCTTCTGGACTAATGCGGGGCCGTGTCGGAAGTTGCTAGACTTTGTGGTTGGTGTCCGCTCCAAAGTCCATCATCGCACAGCGTGAGGATCCTCCCGAGCCCGATGTCAGTCACTTGTTGATATGCGAGCTGCGGATACGGAGCTACGGAGTGGTTGCTCTACTCGCTGAGGTTAACCACAAACTACGTCGTCGGCACACAGGTGGACAATGTGTGACCGAAGGACGTACGGTGGAAGTCCAATCAAGGTAGAGGCGCTTTGTCTGTCATCGGCCCGGTTGTCGGTCAACCGTTCGATCGATTCGGAATCCTCCCGCGCGGTATCCCTCGATTGGAGAACTGGCAAAAGGTGAATATTTCATGCCCCGTGTCACGCTGTGCCAGTAGGCTGGGCCGCCATTAGCACCGGTTGTCCATTTTCCGGCCCCGGGGTCATCCAGGATGCCATACGAAAACATTCACACCACGGGGGTCATTTATCACTGCTTAGCGGGTCAGCGAGAGCGGCCCGGAAGCGAACGTATGTAAAATTTTGACGCCCGTTACGATACGGACCGAATGAACGGTTATGGCACCTTTGGGTTCGACTTTATTTTTTACGAATCCCAAACCCATCGGCTTGATGGGAACGCCTTTTTTTGTATGCACCTCACACAGTTCGGTTCGCAACCGATTTACAGGCATTTATCCAATTTTCAGGCCACGATGACATTTTCGCGTCCTGTGCGTGGCGTTTCGGAGCAACGACTTTTACACTCCACTTCGGTCCCTTCCGGAGTTACGGTTTGAACCAAATGTTTTTCGGAATTTTGGAACGTGCTCAAATCCTAACTGAACAGAAAACATTCCTGGAACCGGTCACGGTTCTGCTGAAAAAATTGAGCATTCTTCAACGGAGCGGCGTAAACGTCCATACGTAGATCGATAAGCTACCGTCCGCGTTGTCAGAATTTACTTTTGCTTTAGTATTTTTCAATGCCGCTTACTTTAGTTTCGCATCATTTTTTCTTTGCCACAGTGTCAAGATTGCACTGTCATCAGGCTTGTGCTGATCAAATTGCAATTTCTAATCAACTTTGGCACAAGGGAAGTCGAATTTGGAGGAATTAAGTTCAACATTTATTCAAAGTAATGTTCTATCCTTAATTCCTATTCTTACTGTCTTAGAGTCGTTGGAAGGAACTAAAACTTCAAATGACCAAATCAATCTGTCCAAGAGCTCACCGAAACCCATCGGTATTTTATTGAAAAGTAAAACGCTCCACGTAATAAAACCCCTATTTTGGTTTCGTTTTACGATGCAAATAAATCTCACTTGATCCGATTTGGTTTGTCTCGGAGCCGAACGCCGAGGCCTGCCAGCCGTAACGTTTTGTCTTGTGTGCGGAAAATGCCACCACGATGGTGGCCACCTCATCAATTTTCCGGAGTTCCGGAATGGTACGGTTTCGTTCAAACGCCAGACTGAGCCCTTTATTGCTCACCATTTATTATCAATCAGCGACAAAACTTCTCCAATTTGAAACTAAACAGCTGAAAGGCCCCAGGAAAACGTAGAAAACTGTGAGCGGGAACTATTGTGAAATTTAATCAAACGTTTCATTAGTTGGTGCTCTCTAATTGGAGGCTTGATGTACGTTATTTAAAAGAATATAAAATATGAGTAACGGCTATAGAAAATATCGGTAAATAGTCTGAAACAAAAGGCTTTCAAAGCATTCAAATGAAGCCACCCGCCCGAACCAATCATTCACTCAGTTCCGGTACTCGGTTCGGATTAACATAAACGGCCGCATAATGTGTGCTGAAAGCTGAATGAACCATATTAAGCAATCAAGTCCATTCGCTGCTGATGAAAGCATGGTTCAAAATCGCACAAAAGTAAACACTTTACCGGCTTTAAATGCCACAGCAAACAGGGGTCCCTGTGATCGGCTCTATTATAAAACATTCAACACATACAGACACACGGTGGTGGTCCGTTCCGAATACTCGGTGCACCATACGGTGCAACAGTTGTGTGCCGAATGGGAGGAAAAGTGGGCTTACCCTTACCCGGTATTTAGGCTCCGTGGGGAAAAAGAATCGGTTCATTCTACTATCAGCACCGAGGTCCTAGCAAAGGCCACTGCTCCGTGCTGCCTTTTTGCTAGAAGCCACGTTTGCCAACGTATCCAAGGGCGCACACATACACTGAGCCGGAAATTGTGCAGTGATTGGAAAACGATGTTTGTCAACATGTGAGATTTTCCCACTTTCCCAACCATATCGCATTGCATTGGCCATGAGCTATACCACAAACCAGAACGTTACGCCAGCGACGGCGTTGTCATCGCCATTGTTTCGGTATCGTATGTGACAGTGTTTAAGGTTCTCTCCGATCTATGCTGCACTAGCATTAAGCCATAAAGCATTGGCACGTTATGCTCAATGGCAACACAAAACGACGCGAGACGAAAGAGAAAAGGATTTTTAAGGGCTCCAGTGCCTTGACCAGTTATCGGAAAATTCTTAATGTCGATAGAAGTTCTTCGTCGTCCAGACAGCAACGACTGTCTTCAACGAGAACCGGGCGTTCAGTAGAACTTGCATGCCTTTCAATTAACCGTAACATTTTAAAGTCGCCGCTCACCGGTTCATTGCTAAGTGGCTAATGGCTGTGTAAATATATTTAGCTCCAGCACCACCGAGCATTCCTCAGCATCATGTTACAGGGCTCCATTCTCGGCACGATTCCCACCGAAGCATAGTTCCATGACCCAAACACGCGCCGGTATGCGAGACAGTTAATGAAACTCGGCGCGTCCTACGTAGCGCGAGTTTGTCGAACCCGAATGGCGGCAAGAATGTAAGGTACGAATGGGGTTTGGCGAAATTCCCTGGAGTACAACTACCACAGGCCGCTGGCTGGAGAAATCCGTCCAAGGAATTCAGCTCACCTCGGCAATGTTGCTTCCTGCGAGCGTCGGGTAATCTTTTGCTTCCGCGGACTGCCAGCGGTCAGTTTGAATTTTATGAAAGTTTCACGAGCAACTTGAGAAACGCGAAACCCTTGGCCATATTTGCTTCCGGGCGGTTTCGTTACAAGTTGCTCCTTAATTACGGACGCCGCGAGAGCCCGTTAAAGGGCACTCGCGAATGTACTGTTCAATGGTGCTGCTGCCAAGAGAAACAACAACAGGAAAGAAGCATTTTGAAAAAGAAAAGAGTGTTCGAGAATGTAAATGGCCCACAGCTTATCTCTCTGGTCCTGGCCCTGTACTACCAACGTGAGAAGATTAACTGCAAAGTGGTGCCGTCCGGCGAGCCCCATGTTGAAAGTGCAGCAACGGCCAGGAGCTAAGCCAGCTTCCGGTGTGGCAATAATAGTTTTCAATATTTAAAGCAATAAGTGGTGCACTTTCCTACCGATCCCGGGGAAAGGGCAGCAAAAGAGATAAAGCGAAGCGAAACATTAATGCCGCGCTAACGTTGCCCGTGCCCCATTTAATAAACAAATTTTCTCGCAAACCCGTTTCGAAGAATCTGGTTTTGTGTTTGTTTCTTTTTCTTCTACAGGAAGCACAGGCTCGTCCCGAACTCTCTGCCATTTCTACAGCCCGCCGGCAGTTTCGTAGAAGTGCCAGCGGACCGACCGGTGTTGCTTCTTCAACCGACAGTCCAGGCCTGCGGATGGGGCTAATTCAAAAACTCTGTCTGCCATCGTAAATTCACTCGCGGTTCTCGGAACAATCGTGAAACAAACGGGACCATAACTAAATATTTCTCGACCCGCCGCACCGAAAGTGCACGGAATATTCTCCCAAATGGCTGCGAGAAAAAAAAATCACCAAACGGCAAAGCGTAGTTCGAGGGGAGAAAGTTTCGTACCCCCCTGGGCTACCCTGGGGTTCCCTGCGAAAAAAAATCGTCCTCCCCAGGGACCAATCTTGGACCTCCTCGCAGGAAGCAGCCATTTTCGAGAGGGGGGAGGGCGAAGCCAAAAGCCTTTTTTATCATCATGTTTACATGATTGTACCCAAATAAGTTTTCCTTCCGGCGTCACTTCCGCACCAGTCGTGCCGCCGGGTCTCCCCGATGTGCTCGGAGCCAACCCCAAGGTGCTCACAGGGAAATTGCTCTCGTTTGGGAAGTTATTTTTTTCCCCCTTTCCGTCCTTGCTCCGTGTGTTTGAGGCCCGATTTTGACGAAGTGCTTGCCGTAAAGCCTGCCATTGAGCGAACCATCAGCATCGCAAATCTGGGATCGAATCTACTTTGGTTCGTCCCCAAACCTGGATGCGCACACAAGGGAGTAGAGTTCAAGTTCAGCAGATAGAGATAATCTTATTATAGCAGCTTGACGAAAAGCAAAAACTGTAACACATCGATTTATAGTAACCCGCGGGAGGCTCATGCCTAGCAAGTTAACTTCCAAAGTGGTGTCGTTATTCGGGAACGCAGAAAAAGGAACAACAAAAACGATTGTGAGCTGGTAGAATATGAACCATATGCGTAGCATGGAAACGTGGAGTTTGTGAGCATGGCTTCAAAGAAACCCTCCACACTGTAACACGTAGTGATAAGCTTAAGCAGTTGTACATTTATCCATCCATCATGCTGCTCACCGGTTTGAATGAACCCCAACATAACATTTGTCAGAATCTAGGTAGTTCTTCCGATCATTCATAACCAAAATCGAAAGTATCAATGAACAAAGAAAGGCACCAGGATGGATGACGGTGCGCAATGGTAACTAATTTCTGTCCGGCTCGCCCTCGAAATCAGGTTCGACAGACTGACAGCCGTGTGATGAACGAACGGTGGCACATCATCGAAGTGAATGAATCATATTATCATCCACGAGGGTATCCGTTTTCGGGCACACGTAACCAGGCGCCTCCATCGGTTGGCGCCGAACACACATTTAAAACGAGCATCGTGCTAATTTTCCTTTCATGATGCTACCCACAGTACGCCCACGGTCGTCGATGATGTGGCCCGTTGTGCCCCTCACCCGCATTGGTCCGGACGTCATATATATAAATGTTTGCTGGCGATGAGGTTCTCGCGCCGTGCCATGCTAGCAATTAATAGACCTAGGGCCCGAACAGTTCCGGGGCTTCCCCTCGGTATCGTAAGTGATAAATGTGATTCAATTAGCAGTGGCCGGGGTGGCTAGGTCTGTCAGTGGATAGTGAAAGCGCCTCCGGGATACCGCGTCGAGGGCCGAACGTCCGGGCCGGCAACGCATAACTTGATATTTATTCGATTTGGCCATTTATGTAAGTGAAACCTTCTAATGGGTTTCGTTTTGCCAATGATTGGGGATGATTCGCGGTGCCCCCCACCCAAAATGGTGGGACGGTACGCCCACGGAAGTCCTTGCCGCAAAGTGGTCCGCCGAAGGATCACACCCGCCTAGTGGCGCTGAGTCCATTCAGACGGCCCATCAAGAGGGTGCTTTCTCGTAACTACACTTGTTTTTCTCCGAAGCCGATGCATGGTGGGCTCACGTTCCGGTCTCAAGACGCCCATCCGGATCGGAGGCACACGGGCTTAGGGTTCCACTTTCTCCCGATCGATAACTATGGACAAATTGGTGATTTGTTGTAAATCATCCCTATCCAGTGAGCCGTTCGTAGAACGTTACGAATGCGTTATAATTCTTCAGAATATACGGCCCATCTCTTTTCTCTGGTTGGATTCTGGTAAGCATCCTTCAACAGTAGCATAAAATGGCGTTTTAAACATATTCTAAATCATTTGTCCTCAACGTGGAACTCGCTTCCTCTTAAAGCCATCCTTATGCTCCGTCGTTCGGTCGTTCCGGCGTTGTCAACCCGTTTTCGGTCGTTACAAAATCAATTCCCTGTCAAATCGACGTCAAATCACCGACTTCCGACCGCCACTGTCTTCCGTCGGTGACAAACAATCCGCCAATGTTGATGTAATAAAATTCCGTATTCAGTATTTTCAGTATTCCCGAGTGGCCGTGTCGGGTGTGTTGTTCCGGGCTTTATGCGCTTCCCATCTGTTTCCCATCCCTACGGTAGGTAGGTCTATTTTTTAACGGAGTATTTACACTGCGGCTTTTCTGCTTACGATTGGCTTCGCCACAGAACAGGCGATACTGTCTTTGTGCGGGGCGTCTTTATCGAAATCGACATGAACGACCGTGCCGAGTAGCAAAGCCCTCGGAACAACGGAAGACGATACGAACTTTGACGTAGTGAAAGTCGAAAAGCATACATCTTCACACTCCACGCTTACGACGGCTGGGGAAATTAATACGCCACGCGAATCTCAGCAAATCGGTCACCAGTTTCTGTGGCAGCAACCGGGGCACGTTCTTCGATTCCGTAGTCCGCTTATCGGAAACTTTTCCTGCACCTGTCACCGGCACCGGATGCTGTCCCACTCGAAGATGCCATCGCTCTGTGAGCCCCCGGGAACGGGAAGCCATTTTTTAAACACTTGTGGCACACTTCACCATCGCTCTGCGTCGCTCGATCGCGATTTACATTACGGCAGCCGCACTGAGTCATTAAATTATCGAACCAATAGATTAGAAGCCATCGAGCGAACGAACGGAATGGCTCCGGCGCTAGAGGACTCTCGGGACTCCGGTAGTCGGTAAGCAGTTAGGCAATTAGCCTTTTGTAGCTGCATTGGCCCCACTCGAATCGTTTCGAACGGCTCAAGCTGCTTAGCGGTCGCCCAGAGTCGGTGGCGGTGGCCATAATCGTTACCTACCCCATTTGGGAGCAGTTAATTGAATCGCAGCAGCCGAGGCCATAATGTTATACAAAAGTCAAGCCGGCAGCGGGCGTCCTGGGCCACTGGGCCAAGTGATCCCCGGCGCATCGCTTCTCAAGGGCGGCCGCTAGTTATGTGATAAAATCAGCCAGGGTAAAGTAATCAATTGCTACAAATTGGCTTCAGCCAAACACCAAGCCAAGCCAAATGGACTGCCGGTTTAACGATCTCCATTGCAGGAAAGTTACGGTTCCACCTGATTTATTGGGAAACTCACGCTGCGATTACGGGCCACGGTCTCTGTAACCGATGCGATGCGTGGCCGTGCAGCCATCCGGAGCATGGCCGGCGCAAGTGTTGACAAATTGAATAATAATAGCCGGAAATTTAATGAGTTTGCGATCAACTGTCACCGGCACGTGACACGGGTGGCAATAATGTATTTTCAATGGAAAGGGCCACAGTGTGTGATTGGAGTAATCTGGTATTATCTACATGCCACAATTAGCTCGATGGATTGAGTTCGTGAGTGGCCAATCAATTCGGCACCGGGCCGACTGAAACGTTACGCGTTCAAGTCTGGGTAATTTCGCGTTGATAAGGCATCGGAAGCTAGAAGGATTGTTGTGTCAATAAGTTAGTTATTTATTGTAGAAATTTAATTAAAATGCTGCGTGTGCAAAAAATCCTAGCCTTTTTTTGTGTTTTGCTGAACATAACATATTTTCCGCTAATTAAATTATCAAAAAACCGTTTCGCTGATCCGCTCAAACCAGTTCGGACGCTTCAAAAACACATTATTCTAATCGTTTCGCCACCATGCACACCATGCTCACACCGAACTAGATCCAAAAGTGCTTAGTTCGTCATTTCGCCAGCAACCACCACAACAGCGACCCCAAACGAACCTATCGGAATGTGATCCCTCGCAGCGGTGGCGTTGGAAGCTGAAAACAGTTTACAACATCCCTCCGGCAGGTTGCGGGATCATCGTCGGCACAACACGTGAACGCACCTCGCGAACGATGTCCCAAAAACTATAATGTGTGCCACTCATCCATTATGAGGATCCAGGCTCCGTACGTTTGTACGGGAAAAGGGATCCCACCGGTGTACCATATCATCGGTGGCGCCATCGGGAATCTGATCATGATTATTCAGATAAATGCAAATTAGATCCACGGTCGCGTAACGCAGTTAATGGTGGGTCGGTTTGAACCAACGCACCACAACCCACCGAATCCCCGATGACAAATCTGCCAGAAAAAGGGTTCGGGCTCGCTCCGTCACGGCCACCAAACAGTTCACCCACGATGGCGATGGCTTTGGGCCGTTTGGGTGATCCTAATCGACTACCGGGACGCTGCATCGTCTGGCTGAGCGGTAGTAAGGTGGCCTCGGGTGTCTATTTCCCTGCCAGATGCATACGTCAAGTTAACACCCTAAATCTGCGACGAACAGTTTTTGGGGCGTTGAGCGTCATCTGTCTCACCATCAGGAGGACGGCCCTCACATACCCAGGACACGGTTCAGTATCAGTCAACTTGGAAACCCGCGTAGCGTTCGTCAATCGCGCGGTCGGAAAAGTGACGTTACACGAGCTCCAGCAATCCAGTCCCACTTTGGGCTTCGCTCGTTCCGAAACGGGTTTCGAGCAAATTAATTTCAATTAATGGCAATTTGTAACAGCCATCCACCCGGAAACAAGATTCACCCTTTGCAGGTGATCCAGGCCTTCGGTTCCGGTTCCAAAGCGTGAGGCTTGGCTTGAATGAAGTGTGGCATATAGTCACCGGCAACCGCATTCGGTGGTGCACTTTGTGTGATTAACACGGTCCCGGCCCGGGTGCATCTTCTAAACCGGTGACGTTTACGATGAAAATAACGACCGCTTGTGTTACTTTGCGTGACCCGCTCGGAGTTTCGGAGGTTAAAGGATTTACCGGTGATTACAACTCCAATCAGTGCCGGCACCGGTTACGTACGCTTGCGTTAAAACCGTCATTAAAATTTCACCTCTTGAAAACGAGACCACACAACGGCCAGCCAGGATGCAGCGGAAAACTCGACCGAGAGACTCGCTGCTGATGGTAAATATTCATGGCCCCCGGGCGTTAAAACCGGGCGCTATCGTTTCGACAGGATGTGGATGACTTTATGGTTTGCTTCATGGCACATTAGCGTTGGGCCCCCCAGGTTCGATTCGGCCGGGCGGTGCCTGTCAAGGGCAGCGGGCGGCCGCTCCGTTCAGCTGCTCTAAACACCTTCGAGCGCGTCTCATTTCGTTGAAGCTAATATTGATTAATTTATCGGAGCACTAACGGGCTCGTCGGGACCACACCGGTACCATCAATAACAACGTTAAAAGTTCGCTCTCACTCAACCTGTGGCCGAGCACCACGGTTCTCTCGCTGTCGAGTGGAGTTTTCTTCGGGCAAAATCATTAACCGAACATCAATTTGGAGTCGGTTTCGGTCGCTTTAACTTTCCGTCGGGATGGAGCACCCCGAATGGCTCGGATCGGCTTAAGCTGAGCGCATTTGGAAATTAAAAACAAACCCAACCCGGTGCTCGGTGAACCATTTTCCGTGCAAATAAAAATGCAGGAAAAGAAAAGCGAAGGAAGAAAAAAACAATCAAATTAATACATCACAACCCAATGAGGGTTGGGCGGACCGAAAAGTGTTGCGCCCAGTTAATCCATCGCAGCCGGCTGCCGGCACATCCCAAGCAAACAGTCTGGGCGGGAAGCGATATTAATAGAATAGGAAGTGTCCCTTTCTATTACGACGCCACGGCGTGTTGGCGTTGACAAATGGATGCGGCCCGCCTCGGAGGAATGGTTAGCCCACTCACCAAAGAGTGACCGAAATCCTTTCTTGGGAATTAAAATCATCGTTTTGCTCGAATCGTTATTAATTATGATTAATAGTCGTCCATATGGATCGGTCTCTTTTTATACCAAATTTAAAATTGGTCCGAAAAAAAGTTCGCAACCATCAACAGCCATCGTCCATCAACTTTCATCAGCTGTATCCTTTTAATTAATCATTACATTTATGTTGATCCAATGTTATTGTTCCCCAACGCAAGACCGACCTACAGCACAGAACTGCAGCAAATGGCAATTTCTGGTGGTTCTTAAAGTCCACAAGACACGACAGGAGGAAGCACAAAGCTGCTGGCTTTCACCATTCATTGCGAGCCAGTAAACAGGTGGCGTGTTTGGGGCGCACCTCCGGAGAACACGTGCACCCAGCGCACCGCACATAAAACTTTCGCAAACCACGCCAACCAAATTGTTGCGCTCTGCGCTCGGCTCCAGGAAAGCGACTTCCGAAGAATCGGCCGACCATTTTCGCTCTTCTTGGCCACCATTCTAGTCCTTTCCTGTGGCACGGAGAAAGATACCGTCTGCTTCGGGCTGGTGGAAAAAGATATAAAAGACCACCGCCGAAAACTGTCCGGTAGCCGCTGGGGTGGGTCGTAAAAAGTGGAATGTACTCGCGGTCGGTCAAGCGACTTCCCGCTGCGAGAACGGCGAGGACATTCCACAAGTGTACCGACGCCACCTGATAACTCGTGCGCGACGCAGGATGTGGCAAAATTTATAGGAACACTGATTTTAAACACCTGAAAATATCACCCGGGCTCGGCACCAAACCGTTGCGTCCTTCGAAGTCACATAAAATAAAACAGAGAAAGGGTTTGGTTTTCTTTCAGTAGCTATTCGCGGTTTTATCTAGCTATTCGCGTGTCAAAGTGAACCTTCCACCCACCGGAAGTGACATCTTAACGAGTGTCGATGATGTAAAACCCGCCAATAATGCCATTGGATGATTCATACGGTTTTGTATCAACGTGGGATACCAAACAGAATTCTTTTCATTTAATTAACTTAACCAAACAATAATAGTTGCAAAGTCGCACCTTCACTGAGCTGAGAGTAAAACTAAGCCATCTTCATCCCTCGACAAGCCACTAACGGTGGGACTAAAACTTTAGCAGTGGCTAATTGACGGGCACGGGTTTTGGGATTAAACTTTGTCGTTACTCCTCGCGTGGAGGAGAACCGTAAGCATATGGAGGACATTTGCATTTACCATCGTAAAACAAAGTATTACCCACTTCCCGGTTTATCCCGACCGGTTCCGGGACTTGTTCCGAGCGTGATGTAAGAATTAAGTTAAAAACCTTAACACACCGTTGCCGACGGAAAAAGTGCCGAGCCACTTTCGGCCGAGCACGAAGTGGCAACAGTTTAAAGGCAAAACTAATTTTGAGGCTCCCGTCGGTCGCTTATACCCTTGAAGATCCCGTTTCCGTTTGGGGGGTTCCCGCTTTTACCCGCAAACATAAACTTGTCGGTCGAGAATTAGCACATTAATGAAATTTTGGTGAATAAACTAACTCGTACCTTCAACTCGACACGGACCAGGGATGGAGCTGAGCATTGACGTGCTTCCAATCTCCTGAACCAGGGGTTCCTGACCCACGCCAAACTTCACATTCCCTGCCACCCTTTCGTGAGCTTTCGGAGCACGGAGCATGTTTTTTTTGTCTGGTTGCTTGGTTTGTTGTTTTTTTTGTGTGATCCTTGTAAACTCTGGCCCTACGGACTTGAAACATTTCGTCATTAGCCTTGCCTTGCGTCTAGAAGGTGAAGTTTACGGTAGTGTGCCGTGTGTTGGAAAGTTGTTCCATCTGCTGTCGTATGATCACATGATGAGCTCCTTCCGTCACTTCCGGGCTGGAAGTGGTTGCTTGGTACACTGCGGCTGAAGCTAGTAAGCAGCTGGCTTTGAAAGCATCCCGACCCGGCAGACGCCGGTTTTCTGTCCACTTTTGGCCGCTTCGGTGAGATATGACCGCCTCAGTTTGCACTTTTCGTTTCAGCGATCTAGACATTTCGTCCAACGGCCGCTTATGTCTTCACAAGTTGGTGGTCTTTTCACAAGTTGAATAAACATTCCTTGAACCTGTGTTCTATTGAAACACTTCTATGCGTCATTTAAAATTTGTCTTACAATTGCAGCCGAAGACCCCGAAGTTGAGTTGGGAATTCTGCAACAAAGCTCCACGCTTTGATAGATTGACAGGATATTATTCCAAATGACAAAACTCCTGGCCGCTCAAAACCACGCACATGGGACATCGGGGTGGGCGGAAGGATTCGCTATACGGCATGGCCCGACTACTAATAATGGAAATTATACGCAACGAGCAACTTTGGTCGTAATCGGTTGGGCAAATGAAAACCGCGCCAAAGTACGCTCCGCCAAGAAACGGAGCTTCACGGCGTTATCCGTCGGTTCGAGTCCAAACCAGTTGCAACTTGGGCGTTCCGAGCTCCCGCGGCTGATGGATGTCCAACATCAAGGGAACAAAGTGGTGAAACTTTTGCCGGACTTATTACTTCCGAAAGGGCGGGGCCCTTAACGGCGAGTCGCAAAGTGTGGATTTCCATAACGACACCCGGAATAATTCCCCGGGTTCGATTTGCATCTCGCTGGTGCAAATGTATCGCGTGGGCCACGGTTTGAAGCTTAAAGAGAGGTTGCGAAAAACAACCTGTTTACCAACGTCACACGTCAACGTGAGGCCGAAAGAACATTTTAACGGTTGTCTATGTTTGTTGGCAAAACTTTGAGAAACGAGAAACTTCCCAAACAAAGACATAATGCTTCATCGAAATTCCACTCGCCCTTTGTTTGAAAAGTTGTGGCCAATCAATACTTCGACTTAAGGATTTTTGACAACAAAAAGTTGTTCGGTCAAAGATTGGCGCAGATGGAATGGAATGGAAGTAAGTCACGTCCCATTCGGGTTCGCACAATTGTTCCTTGGCCTCGGAGCCTTCCTTTGGGTGATCGTTGCACTAGAACACTGTGATGTTTAAGTGATTGTATTTTGATATCGTTCTGAATATTGCAACGTTTCGCCATTCTCTATTTAGTACATCTTAACAACTTCTATTGCCTAAATAATATGATTCGTCATTTGTCATTTGCCCGCCACGTGAGCAATTTTTTCGGTTCTTTTCAAGAATCAACAGGTAGGTTGTGTTATATGACGCTGTTTGTTGTTCGATGGTGTTCGATGCTGAAAGCAGAACGCTACGAAAGTTTTTCGGTACGAGAAGTGGCGACGGATTTTCTTAAATCTCGCAACAAAAGACATGGAAAAACTTTACGAGTTACGAATTACGAACTTGGGCTCCATAATCTGCGATTGCGAATGTTGAATACCAATCAACCAACCACTCGCAATCATTTATGCTGCTAACATTTCATACGAGAAAGTTATTTCAACAGTGAAGCCTAGCAGCGTGATGCAATAAATTGGAAATAGGCTCCAAAAGCAGACCAATGGGTCAATGTTTGTGCAAAAAGCTCAAGCTCCATAAACATACTTCCAATTAACCGATTATTAGATTGAAAAGCGTCACGAGAACTCCTCCGATCCTTCGGCTCTGACAGATAGGTAACGGGATTTAAATCCGCCAATCTTTTTCGCCTTCCGCACCATAACATTTATGCGACATGTCACTTAAGCTCGAGCACGAGGCCAAAGATCCCCGAATTAGTCACGATTAGTTAGTATTTACCATCCATCCACATCGCAAATAGCCCCGGAAAGGGCAATCCCATCTTATCGCCCACTAAGACGTGAGAACCAAGGAAGGGTCGTAGCTGACCGGAAGCGTCCGCCAAAGCACCCGGTCGGCTTTTCACGTTCCTTTAGATGCTACCCTCGGAAAATGCGCGTATCCCTCGTGAACGGTCCTCCAGTTCCCGGAAGAGCCCGGTTCCCGGTGTTGTTGACGCCGGGATCTGGGAGTTTTCCTCATTGTGTTTTCCCTTCCTCTATTCCTTCCCACCAACACTTCCTTTTGATCCCTCTGCAGGAAGTACCGTTCACGCGCTAATGGAAACACTATCTATCTCCAGCGGAATGCAGGTGCTCCGTCGCAGTCCGGTAGTGTGGCCGATCCTTCATTCACGGGCTTTTGCGGTTGTAGTGTGATTCCGGCCCGTCGGAACCCCCCGTATAGTGTAGGCACACAAAGTAGTTATGGTCGCCCCAAAGTTGACTACCGACGAAGTGCCGCGTAGTGCCGGACCGGAAACCCACATCAAACACGAATGTCACCTGGGTTGGCCACGCAAACACACATCCACATAAAGTCGAGTCGTGATCCTTCTGAAAACAGCGTGGCATCTGAAACGGCGTAGTCCTGCTGTTGACATCCCGGCGACCAGACCTTTTCGTGGGAGTGCATAATACATTTCTATATATCGTAATCCTGTCTAGGGATTATGGAGCACGGCATGGTAAGACTCCAGGACAGAAAGCTGAGTCCACCCAATCTGTCAGCAGATTAAAACCTTGTTTTCGGTCGGATTAACGTCGGGCTGATCGTTGTCCTATCCTGCCAGCAGCCACGCGTCGCCGGCCGTTCCGGGCGTTCGTTGTCGGGGAGTGACCACAGTTTCCGTCAGCACCCGTTTGATCTCGCGTGCTTCGGAAGTGCCACCCATGCAACAAGTTCTATCGCGCACCCAACTGTGGCTGTCCATTTTTCCCCTCAATTTGAGCCGTTCGATGTCGCATCGAAAGGTGCGAGATCTTTGGCGCGATTTCTGATGGCTAGACGGGAGTCGGCGAACTTCACCGGCGCGTTGTCTGGTTTTGTCCCAGACCAGAGGGGATCTGGGGGCAGTAATCATTAGCACCTAATTACAGAGCTCGTTGCGGAAAGCGGTTTCCGGTTGCGTGAAAACTCAATCACGCTCATTGACTGCCAGCCTTTTCACTTGGCTGAGTGATTAGCTTGTTGCCTCCTTCTGCTTGGATGGCACGCAGGACGTAATTGAGCCATCATTACGGTGACCTTGCAATGCGCTCTCAAATGCCATTCGCTGCACTCAAAAAAACGACCGATACTCACGTTGGCGACCCAAAGTGACGACACGATGGCTTCGCGCTTTGCCAAACCAAGTTTTCCTCGGCTCGGTTAATCTCAGTTTAATCCCAAACATGCTCACGCTCGCGGGTGAGCTTCCCATCAGCATACTTACGTTGCGAAGGTCGGTGTGCTCCGCGTGGGCTTGGGTAGAAAATTAGAAATGTGGAATTTATCACACCGATAGCTGCCTTCCCGGGCGTGAAGTTAACTCGGAGCCGCCATGTGCCACGTGTGCGTTTTCGCAGCTGGATCTCACGTAACTACTTCGGAGCTATGCAAACGCTACCGGCGCTTGCCGGGGATACTGATAGAGAATTAATTAAATATTATTGTTGGTGCCACGCGTTGCAGCGGACCATGGCTGTTGTTGCCTAAGACCTTAGGCTTTGGTTTAGCGGTATGAGTTTAGTTTCCGATTTCATCGGACAAAACCTCGTTACGTTAGATCCATCCATCAGGCTTATCGATGGAAGAGCGCAAAATTTGGCAGGTTAATTATTTGGTTAAGGATTATTAGATGCTGCCGACATTAAGTGCAAGAGTGTTAAGCAGATGGCACTCAATTCAAGTGGTTTTGCTTTGTGCAACAATTTGCTTCAATTACTTATATTAATTTACTGTTAAGGAGCAGCGCAGAAACGGGCGACTAATTGTTCGAAGGGCATCTCCATTATAAAACAATTTCATACCTACTTCAGTATGTTTGCTACCAATGAAAAATATATTAAGCATCTCCACTGGTCTCCCAAAAGGAGGAACATTAACTTTGCTTCACTTACCACCGGAAGGGGCCGGAGTAATGTGATTAAGTGTTTAGGAAGCCACCCCGTACGCCAGCGGCACAGTATGAAATTTGATATCTTTATGGCCACCGAAGCTTTATGAGTAGCAGCGGCGCACGTTACCAGAATCGTAATCGTTTACTAGTAATGTTCTCACTTTCATCGTCAGTAGAACGCGCACATACATAAAAAACAACGCCTCAAAGTGAAGAAAGGATGGGTTGTGAACGTCCCGTATCACTCTCGGCACGGAGTAAGGACCACTGACTCCCAAAGGATTCCCGAACCGTTGCCTCGTTAAGGACCTCTCATCCCCAGGGCGGCGGCAGGCGAGAAGCGAAGCGAATGTGGGAAAACGACTTGTCACGGCATATGGTGACCGATCAACGAGTGGTCCGAATGATTGTAACAAGATGATTTACATCCTGCAAAAGTCGCACGACAGACGTCCGACGAAGAAAGTGAACGACCCGGTGCTACGACGCTAGTCATCCCTCGGGAGGGCCATCCGAATGGTGGCATTTTGTAACGGCTTATGATGATTTATTTTGATTTGATGATATGTTGGTCATCGCAGCCATTTTGTCCCACGTGTTGCTGCTGTTTTCTCGCTCCGTTCAGGGGGCCCTTTTCAAGTTCTTGCATCAACAGCCCTCGGGGAGTGGTACGGGTGATGATGAAATAAAATAAACTTTAAGCTGCCTGTCGATAGCGTTGGGGAATTCAACACTTGTGCAGAAGCACTAAGCGAAAAACGGTCTTTCGGAAGTGCTTTTCAATTTCTATTTCATTTAGGGTTTGCCACGTTATCCCGACAAGGTTGTGAACAACCCGGAATCTTGCGTTTAAATTCAAACGTTCGGCTATCGTTGGTTGTTTTTAACGGATGGAAATGGAAAATGGATTCGAGAGAGGCTTCCCAAGCGATCTTTTCAAACTATTTAACTTAGCCCTCTTTTTTCACAAAACAAACGGCTCATCAAATATGACGAAAGTTAGGCCCAATTTCCAGAGTGACCGCCAACATCAAAGCGGAAGAAAAAGGGAAGCCCGATTTTGTTTTCGACTGCCCTTGCCCGTAGGAAAAATGAACCGGTAACGTTCGGAAGTCAACCATTACCATTCCTTATGCTTCGGTGAAACAAATTCTAGGCTCCGTTTTGAATTTCTCTACCGTTTTCGTGTTTCGGGGTCAGCAATAAAACGAGTATCCAAATCGTTATCGCTGCACTCGAATCGAACGCTTTTTTGAACACTTTTACTTATTCCCTGCTTTGATGTGCGTTTAATTTGAAGCAATAAAATAAATTACTACAACAATTTTTAATACAATAGCACATGAAAAATATTTTAAAAATAAATTGAAAATAAAAAGCGACGATACACAGGCATCACCGCATGCAAAGTGGAATGGCATCAGATGCACAGACCGTAACAGCCCGAAAGATTACCTCAAAAAAACTTTCGCAGAATCCTTCGGTCAGGGGCCAAAAAGGCCCTGGAGCCTTATCAAATTAGGATTTAAAATGGATTATGAAAATGAGAAAAGTTGCCTCGCAGAACCAATGTTGGTCCGTCGATTCCGCACGCATTCCACTCGCCGAGATCTCTCGATAATCGGCCGATGTCCTCGCGGTCCCTAGTGATGGGCAAAATATTTTTGTGGCATCTGCCCTAGCATACGCGAATCACAGAAGGAAGGTCGTGGCACAAAAACTGGCACAATATTCTTTCTGGGCCCGAAAGTAACCGAAAGAGCCCATCTTTACGGCGGCGCCGCTGAGAAAGGTTTTTGCTCAGCCTTTGGTCCCGCGAAATGTTTGCTCTACGCCCATTCTCACCCGAGGGCCCTTTTTCCGGCTTTTGAGAAACTGTTTTTACCCCCACGATGCCTCGGACTGCGGTCGGGAAGTGATTCAGCACCATTATTTACCATAAACTTAATGAGCCCACTCGAACCCGTAACATTCCGAAGATACGGTAAAAGAGGTTTTGCGGAATACGCGTCAAACAACAAAGTCGGACAGAATATGGCACGGCTCTGGTGTCCTGACCCTGGTTCTGATCATGTTATTTTCCCTTTCTCTCTCTCTCTTCGACACTTGGGCAATTTCGCAGGTAGGTGAGTACTAATGAACCCTTCTTTAAGGAATTTCAAAGTTTGATTTACATCTCGCCGGTAGCAATGTGGCCGCTGTGAGATTTCTTCTCTTTCGCGGAGATCATTTTGAATCGACGTCAAGATCATGGGGTTCCTCGAGAGTGCTGTAATGGACTCCCGCAGTCCGTGAAATGTTGTAAGTAACTGCGTAAATTGAAATTCCAAACAGTGTCCAATGAAGAACGGACAGATGCTTTACTTTGGGAAATTGATGGTTATGCTTTTTATGGCTCGGTCGTAACTTTATTAATTAACGTTAGTGAAGAATCATCATCGCCATCTTTGGCTACGCCAAAGAACTCTAATTGATAAGACGGTTATGAAAATGATGGTGAATTATCAATTAAAAACTTACGAATCGTAACCGACCTTCGGTTTGATTGATCTGACATTCCCAAAAATTGCATCGAGGAAAAATGTATGTTAAAAGACCATTAAAATGGTAATTTTCGACCTGTTTGATCTTTGCAGGACACACACAGGTCAAAGTGCTGGAGTTAACCCGCTTCTAACTACCCTTCTTTATTCCTTCTAAGAATTTCGGTTATTCATTTCATGAATACGACCGCCTTGGAAAAGTTAACCGAAAGCCTTTTTTGGTTTCGCATTCTTCGCACCTGCTTTTCCTTGTCAAAAAAAGGCATCGTTTTAAGCTCACTCTGTCCTTGCTGACTCCTACTGAAAAAGCGTCACTTCCTGTCTAGTGTAAACACAAACTTCCTTTCCACAAGCGACTCGTTGCTCGTTTTAACAAAATTTAAATTGTCTTATGCTCCCGAAGGAAAGGTACCGCCTGACACGACCATTGATATTGCCTCCTTTCTGTTTGAGTAGAAAATTTACTTCGACAGCCACTTCAGCCAAGTACGGCGACACCCGAAACGTCCCGAAGGGCGGCTAGGAAAGTTCAATCGGATGTAATCGTTCACTTCTTGGGCTCCCGGTTGGCCACCACGCAACATCCTTTTGCTGTTTTTGTGCATTTTTTTCTATGCTGGAAACGCTACTTGCAACAGCTTTACTTCGGAAACTGGAAGTATTTTTGGTGCGCGCGAGCTCGAAGAAACGCTAACTTTGAGATTGTTTTTGCTTCATTTTACGAAAATCGACCGTGGAGTGGATGGCAAAATTGGCGACGGCAAACCGGCACCTACACCCATCGCTGTCGCTCATTTCAAACGTTCCTTGTTGTTCCTGGATGCTGCGAGTTCTTCGTTTCCTATGTAGCGCCACCCAAAACCAATTGCCCCCTGCGGAGCCGGAAAGACAAATACGAGTTTAATAAAATCGAATTTCATTTTTTCTGGCGCCTTCCTTAAACTCTCTCATCCGCCACTCACTGCGGAAAACCGTCACCGCGGATTTTCCCGGAAAATGCAAACGGGGATCATCCGAACGATCGAACCCGGATCGAGTTTCGGTGCTTCGGTTTGATCGAAAACATGTTTTCAATCAAAAGCTCCCTTTCGCTCCGCAATGTTTCGTCCTTCGTTTTTAAACCACGATTAGGACATTTCGGCGCGATGCGGAAGGAAATAAAGCAATTCCGTGCCGGTTCGATGCGGTGACTGACAGTTGTTCAAATAAATGGGCCCCTTTTTTGGCGGTGAGGTAAATGACTACCTTGCCGTTAAAATTTTACGTCACAAAAAAACTAGAACCACAAGAAACAGGGGCAGACGGCGAAACAAGCGACCCGAAAAGTTTTCCCCCGCTTTCTCCGCCGATAAAATTATAGTGTCCCCCCGTAGCTTGTGGTGGGCCAAGTTATTGTGTCCGTGCCGAAGCACTGCACGAGCTTGACCAAAATTCCTGAACCGACCTTTACGCCGGTAGGAGTGCATAATAAAACACCCGCAAGACCCTTCGGCAGGCGATTTGGTTTGTGGCGTCGATATTTGATCGACCCCCGGCGTCGAATCACCGCTGCTGGCCAATGGCCAACGAAAAGAATCGCGACAGCGAGAATTCAAACGAAGGCCGAGCGACGTGCGATAATCGAGATTTTATTTTGCGTTTACACCTTGCGTTTGCTTGCCATTTTTTATTTAATTCGAAAATTTACTGATAAAAGGTAAATAACAAATCAAACCCACAGGTTCTGAAGAACGTGAGAAGTTGATTTTAAATGATTTAGGACCTTAGCATTTCCCTTTCCGGATGACAGATTTTACACCCGTCGTTCGGTGAAGTTCACAGTAGCAGGTGTATCGCACAGACCATTCGTATGCCGGGTATACCTCAAATCTCAAACATTCCCAAGAGTTAAAAAAGTATCTCTTTGATTACTTTATATGCCAACGTTCCTTAGAATTTAGAAACATTTCCTAGAAAAATTCTTTCTAAAGTCGGGTTTTGCTCGTTTTTTTTCGAAATCGTTCATAGTCCTAGTACAGCAAAAGTTGCGAAAATCTTACACACAATCATCCAGCGATAGCCCAAAAGTTTATTTTAATGGTAGATGATACGGATGAACGAAATTATTAAAATCTTAGCTGTGATGGTGTGAGTTCCATGATAGGACAGCAAACGGTATAAGGAGACCTTTTTCTCACAAAACAATCTCGTCGCACAGCGAGCATGAATATTAATACTGTAGATGGGCACAGTTGATTGCTTCTCACAACATTCGGGACGTTTCATCAAAATGATGCAAAAATAGACTTATTAACTCATCACCAAACCGTGACGATGTTTACAAAACATGCATAGTTATTCTTGGAAGTATTATGAATTGAAAATATCACCAAGAAATCCAGCAGCTTCAAAAAATGAAGCGATGTGAAACCAGTTTTACGAATTAGATTATTCAAAAATTCACCATCGTAGAAAGCAGTAAAAAACTTAACAAGACTAAAGCATCGTTACATTGGTTCGAAATCATGTCAAATTATTGATTTTGTTTTACTAGTTTGATTGTTTACCTGTTGTTTTGTTTCGTAATTAAATATTTGATATCGATATGAAAATACACTGCACTTATACTGCTGCACAGTTTTAAAAGTACCGCAGCTCTGACAAATCGCAACAAATTCTTGAAAAATCTATCAAAATATTTCCCTTCCCATTCGTTTGTCTGAGCGTTTAAACGCAGCTAAAAACATATCAACGATCAACTTTGATTAACAAACTTTGATTTCTAATGGTCGATCTTCAGTGCTGTGTTTCGTTTGTAAAACAATACAAAAATTGCTGATTTTTTAACCACAAGCGATCAATCATAGCGTTGACCTTCGCGCTCAAAAAAGCGGATGTACGAATCAACAAATCTTAAGATAATTAATTTCCGTACGTCACAAGAAGAGCGAAGCATAATTCAGCTATACAGCAACACTGCACCATTCTTGAAATTCCACAACTCTCTACAAACCTGTTGTTCCGTGAGTCGTTTGGCGCTGATTTAAACTGGCAGTAGCTCTTCCGCACGTAAATCTGTTACGTGTCAGTAGCAGCACTACGTAAAACTGTTTAGTATTATGTAATGTTCATCTGCTTGACTGTTGAATTTTGTTTTCTTCAAAACTTTCATGCATAACTGAGCATTTTTTCACTTCAACATCTTTAAAATTCGCTTTAGGGGCTTTTAGGGGAATTTTTACCACACACTCAGAACCACAAAAACACATTGGTCATCTTATTTTTTCAAGGAACTGACACTTATGTGATATTTTCTAGGTATTTTCTATGCTCCTAGGCAAATAAATTGATTTGGCAACCTGTAAATTAAATTTAATGTTGAAAATAAGTTTCTATCGATCATTATCCGAACATATAGATCGTAATCTTACACTACACATTTTCTGAACTATCATCTTGAAAGACTCATTAAGCAACTGCCAAACAATGCGCCAACTCTTACCAATCATCCGAAACAGCAGTTTCATTACCAGCTTTGAGTCGGGAAACAAATAATTTATTGAGATATCTACTAGCAATACACCCTCTTATTGAAAGAGATTTGAAAAATGTCATCAAAATATTATTAACAAACATCGATAAACTGAGTTTGCAAAATTTATCAAACCTTACACGACGACCTTACTAACACAGCTCGAAACATCCAAAGGACCGCAAGTTAAGCGGTCACTTCTTAACGACTTCCAACCGTTAGTCTCGGTTCGAAACCGCAAACTAATTTGTAGCTCGCTCACTTGAACCGTTTGCTCAAACAATTGCAACAACTTCGCGTTGCACTATTTTTTCCAATTGCGATTTCTAAATTTATTAAAGAAAAACTGTGAACGAATGCAGCGAGCGCGAGAACGGTAAGTTCTTAAATCGTTCACAATTTCCTACGTGGTGCCAGGATGCAAAAATTATCAACCGTTAAAATCCACTAACACTCGTCTTATCGCTCCGATCTACTGATGAAAACTAGAGGCACCACTCCGAAGCTCACTCGCACGGAGCCTACTGAGGCTGCTTTTCCCGGTTTCGATGTTAACGTTACCGCTAGCACGAAGCAACTGGCTAAATTAACCAACGGTTGCTGTATTTTACTCCGTTCTTGCCGCCATCGGAAGTTGGGCAGCGCAGTGGCGCGGCAGCCGAAGGAAACACCAGCGCCGGCTTCTCGATCGAGGGGTTCACCTCCCCTTCTTCATCTCCGACCGCTCAATTTTGAAAACATCATGCAAAAGCTTCGGGTTCGGGTCTGTCCTCCGCAGCTGTTTCCCGTCGGTTTAACTGTTGCACCGTTCGCACAGTGGAAAATTTGAATGGGAAAGGCGGACATATTTATTTTTAGGAAGAATCTATGGACTTTTTTCAACGTTTTTGTTATCTTTGCATGTGTTTTGATTAAATTCAACTTTCTATGTGCAATACGCGCGCTCAAGTACATTAAATAAGCTTTTTTCGTTATTTTAAGGTTTTTAAACGCCTTAAGTATGCAATCTGCATTACACCAAAAAAAATTAAAAGCACTATCGAAGAAGCAAATATCGAATTTCTGCTACAAATCGAATGCCTTGTGAGTTTAAAAAAGGATATGAAATGATTAAGGAGCTTTACCCATTCCGTTTGTGGGATTTTTGAAGCAAGTAGTTATTACCATCCGAAGTATCCAACCCATGAACTATTATTTAAACGTTTGATAGAAAACTTATTAGTCTATGTCTTCATCCAACCTTAAATCGATATTATCTACTTGGTTTAATACATGATCAATCGCGATATCGTCACTAATGTGTTCCTCCATGACTAACAATTCTTTTACTTTATCTGCAAAACTAAGTTTATCGTTTATTCGCTGCCTATAACCCAATGACATAGAACTAATTTTAGGGTCGCTGCTATGTATTGCCCGAATGAACGTGTCATTTAAATTATTCCCTCGAGAAGATTTTCTTGCGTGGTTTACCCTATCTTGTCAAACACATTTATGTCGTGCTTCCAAAGCTTCTTCTCCCAGGCAACCTAATAGTATAGGGGTATGTACTATTATAACCCCAGCATGAGTCAAAATATGACATGACCGTAACAGGTACGTTCAACCAACTAAAGCACTAAGAGTTTTTTTATATCTATCTCTACAATTTTTGTCTAATGTTGCGGCATTAACTACTTTCTGTCAGCTAATGGATATTAAGATATTCCTACGCCTGTCTACTACATCTTTAATTAAGAACAGTACTCGCACGCTCAGGATCTGAAAATATTCGACGACAAATCTTACCAGAAGTGCTTTTTTCTGATACCTGCCCGAGGTTGTTAAAGATTATTTTATATGAAATGCTTAACAAACACTGCACAAACCTCAACTAACAATGAAGAGGTGAAATGCCGTACAACAATGCAGGAGGTTGCAGGCTAAAACCATTTTCAAGATTATTAGAAACACTCATCTTGTTGGACGTTGCACTACAAATACGGCAACGCACACTTGATTGATCCGTGATCACTGATAACACTTAGTTTATCTAAACAATAGAAAAGGCATAAGGCCAATATGTTTTGTATGGCCATTTCGTATACTGCAAAAGACCGGGCGCCTCCTCATGCATCAGGAATTATTTTCTTAAAATAGAAATTTGCTAAATTTGTGGCAGGAATATGCAAACAAAACTTACTGGAAATGTTTAAAATTGTCTAAACTTTAATTGTAATGTCTCGTTTGGGCAGAACACCGCGAAACATTTTTTTGCTGCATTGCCAAAGTTGAAAACTGTATTTTTTCTTAGTTTTCTATACTAATTCCCGATAAAAATGTACTAGCAATACCCAACGTAAATATTTGATTATTTCATATGAAAGAAGAATTCATTACCTTTCGAATGATGTATAATATAGGTACATTGCTGTTGCAGAACTGTGCTAACGATCGCGTTAAAGTAGCTGATAAAAGTTGCCATTTTTATCACTCTTTCGACTTTGACAGATGAATTCTCGGCATCTACACAACATGGAAGGCAAAAAATTCGGATTTGCCATAGATAACTTATCCATTTTAGGCTAATATGACTGAAACCTCAATTTTCGAAATAGATTTATGACCGCCTTTTTCCCATAGTGCGTTCGGCGCCGACTCCGTAGCTGATGCTTTACGGCTGACACCGAACCGACACGAAGGCAATTTGGCGCGCTTTTAGTTTGTTTTGATATAACACCTGACCAGAAAATACATATCGGCCGAAAAATAGGCGTAAAATCATGCCCAATATGTTTTCACATAAACAATAGAAACGACGCAGGTTGAGTTCATAAAAAAGATGACAAAAATGGTAGCTTTTGTCGTGACAATTAATTGTAAGATATTTCTGAAAATAATACGCACCTGAAATTCCCATTCCGTGCATGCTTTTAGCTCGTTGCTAATGATGTGCATACATGAGGAAAAATTAAGTGCATTTTTGTTACATTACACATACTTTAGCTAATGCTAACGTCAACGACTAATGACAATTTCCTGCCCATTGGTCGGCACGATGTATTTATTTTGTTTTTAATTAATAGTGCCCGAATTCAATTTAAAACGGACCAGTCTATCGACTAAATCACAATCACGTTTACAATCAAGGCTATAGTCATAAAATAATAATAAAGCAAGATATCACAAAACAACAACTTTAAAACACCCTCCCCAGCCTCCGGAATGCACACAATGCAACTTGCTGTGATAGCTTTGCAACCGATCCGCTATGATGACCCGTTCATGTTCAGCTAGTTAGATGATGTGATTTACAGTGACCGTTTGTGAGCTCATGTTTACTTTAGTATCCGGGCTAGCCCTCCGAAGGGACCGAAAAGAGCTGGTCCGGGGGAAATACCCGCAACCTTTGTTGGAACAGGTGGGTCCGCAAGCAATTAATCATGTTGTGCGTAAACGATACTCGTTCACTCACAGTACAACAGAACTTAGTTGTTTCACTTAGCACGTGTTCGACAACGACTTCGTATTGCCCATAAGTGCGAAATGAATGAATGTTTTCACACAAGGTGTGACAAAATAACAATTTCATGTTAGTTCTTCTGGCTATAGCGGCAATTTAGCAGTTATAACCATTGTGACCCTGAAAACATTTTTTCCAGTCGGCCTTTTAAAAGATTTCTCTTCTTTATTCTGTTATATCGAATATATCGAAGTTCAGAAAGCTTTCGTTAAAAAGCTCGCGTTCGCGCGGTGCTGCATGTTTTGTTTTTATATCATGTCAACAATTACTTATGCATACAAAAAACAAAACAATTGGGTTCCTAGGTAGCAGTTCTACCGATAACATCTCTACAAATGCAACCATTCATGCTGAATGCCCATTGCACGTTACACATTGCTAATTGCGATAAAGTTCAACCGACCGTTCCCAATTCAAATTGAACGAAACAGAAGTATTGAAGTGGTTGGATAAACAGCCTTCCAACAGCTGTCGGCGCTTCGTTTGTTTACATCAATCTTGACATGCTCGAATTGGATACGGAAGATATGGTTAATTGTGTTCCATATTTTCCTCAAAATTAAGTGTTGGATTTGTTAAAAATTCGCTCCCCGGTAACCCTTCCGTACTGATTTACCGAGGCCAACGACAGTGACGATTCCCGATGACGATTTGGATCGCTCCGAAGCGTTACAAACGACGGATATCATGTGTGTTGCTATTGTTCGTCGGTGTTTATTTCCTGTACACAACATGGGAACCGGTTCCGCCGGGCCACAGCTGCTTTCAGAATACGCCCGACGATGACGGCGACCGAGTACTGCTAGAAGATGTACAACAAGCGACTCTCCAGCCAACAAGCGATGGACGTAACATTTTCTTCCACGAAACGTCCTGTTCGGCTGATGGCATCGTACGGTTGAGTGCTCGTCAAGCCTGTGCAATTGAATCCGCCGCCCGGACGAACCCGGGCTGGAGCATCTTCGTGCTGTTCGCGGCTCCAGTAGGATTCCAAAGTAATCACAGCACGGCGCTACCGATTATTGACTCGCTGCTACAATATCGGAACGTACATTTGCGATACGTTAACCTGACTACCTACGGCAACGATACGCCGCTCGACGAGTGGATGCAGAATGGCGAAATCTATCGATCCCAGTACATGAACTCTCACCTGTCGGATGTGATGCGATACCTGACGCTTTACAAATACGGTGGGACGTATCTTGATCTGGACGTAATAGTGCGACGACCATTCGATGGACTGGAGGCGAACTACGCCGGAGCGGAATCGGTGCGATGGGTCGCTGCGGGAGTGTTGAACTTTGAGCCTAACGGACACGGCCACGAGCTGGCCGATATGTGTGTTCGGTAAGATTACGAGCAAACCGTCTCCGGCTCTGGGCTAATCGATTTCCACAATTTCTTGCTTACGACAGGGATCTATTGGCAAACTTCAACGGTAAGGATTGGGGCAACAATGGGCCCGGAGTGATAACGCGCGTACTTCAGAAATATTGTCACACGCGCACCACGGTCCACATGACGCGTGAACGGTGCAAACATTTTACCGTTCATCCGATCAAGGCGTTCTACGCCATCGGGTTCGACGACTTTAAGCAGTTTTTTGAAGAGTCCTTTCTCGAGCAAGCTCTTAGCACACTGAAACAATCGGTCGTGGTGCATGTCTGGAACAAGTTCAGCAAATCACATCCGGTCGTGGTTGGGTCCCGGGTGGCTTACGGAGTTCTCGCCGATCAACACTGTCCCAAAGTGTACCGCTCTTGCGGTAAAGTGTTTTAACAAAGCCTCACTCAACCACGATTGCGAATCATTTCATGTTATCATTCATGTTACTATTTTTCTTATTAATTATATTTTCGTTACAGGACAAGCTTTTTAAGAGCCATACAAATCACATTTTAAATTATTAGTCTACTTTTTCCCCATCCAACGAACTTCTGTACAACCGTTCGATCGACGGCGAAAATCGCTCGTACAGAAGTTCCTAAGTTCGTTTCTTTGCTATTTTAAAAACTTGTAAACGTACTCGGAACCTACTTGTTGCAACCTATCCCTCTGAATCATGTTTAATGACAAACCTTCCGGTGAATCTCATTGCTCCATTGTAAAATATTTTGTCTTTCGATCGTCTCTAATGCATTTTTTCAAGTATGTTCATTCGAAGAGGTGCTTTTATTTTATTTCTTAATCTATGTTCAATTTTGATCTGATGTTTGCTGGAAATGATCCAACATAATGTAGCTATTGTTACGTATTTTTGTGTGCTTGTGTATGTAAAATCTGTGGTTGTTCCCATTGTTATGTACTGTGAGGCGTTATGTTCAAAATGGTTCCTTTAGATCTGATTTATTTCCTGTCCCCAAAAAATGCATATAACAATACTTCTAATTAGGCGTGCTTACGTGTTAACATGCAAACGGTATTTTATGTGCCTAGAATATATGTACTCAAAGGGGCAGTATTAGTAGGAGTTCAAGAATCATTCAGTATTGCGTGCTTTAGCGAGAAGTTAACGGGTCGCCAGTCTTAACGGCAAAACCAGCCAATTTGGTGTGATGCCAGAGAGAACCTGGCTTTAAGGTTTCACAGTCAACGTGAACATTCCATGTCATGTTTCGTTGGTATGGTGTGAAGAATCGTAGTGCTTTTTCTTTTCTCCGTCTGGTGCTATGTGCGATATTTATAATCTGTGTTATGGGCTCTTAATAAATGAAACGTGAAATCGTGTTATCGATTGTAATTTGTAACTTGTGTGTTGCTTTTAATCTACCTGTGTTAAATTAGCCATAAGAAAGAACGTTGCCAAGTACCAACTACAACAAGGCAAGTGCTAATGGTGACCCTAATGGATTACATCCAGGTATATGTTGTTTTTAAATTCACTTTTAAGCATCAATGATAAATTTTAACCGAATATGGGTCGTTGTACGAACCTGTTTCCTGACCCTGCCTAGTGTACTGTCTTCCAATAAACGAAATTATCACATGGCCCTCAACGCACACTTCTCAACACTACCTACTAACTCACTTCGGACGTAACCAAAACCGAAAATCACCTTTTATCAACCTGCGAAACCGGTCGAAGCAGATCTGAAACACGAAACACGACTGATCGTTTGTGACAGATCGTATTTACAACCGGCTCACATTTGCCCATTACATCTTCACAGTTTGTAGTACTAGAACCCGTTTTGAAAATTTCAGAGGCAAACACTAATGTGTAAATTTTAGCTGGGAAAAAGCACCACAATCATTTAGAGAATATTTTTAAAAGAACTGTCTTGATATAAATACCGCAAATTATGAAGCCAAAGCCAAAATGTTCTTGGTATTTCAGCCATTCATAATTTTATTGGCTGCTGTTTGTAATTGGGCTTTGGACTTGCATTCTTGTTAAATTATCAACCAATCTTT
The DNA here is from genome assembly GCF_943735745.2 of Anopheles bellator. Taxonomy (NCBI): domain Eukaryota; kingdom Metazoa; phylum Arthropoda; class Insecta; order Diptera; family Culicidae; genus Anopheles; species Anopheles bellator. The sequence continues at coordinate 67,795,532 of NC_071286.1, forward strand.
AATCTTAAATATTAAATCTACACAAATGCCAGGAACAGTAAATCTTCACGCTCAACTCCATTTTATGTTGCCATTGTAATATAATCTGTTTGAAAGCGAACTTGAACCTAAAGGTTGCGTTTGCAAGACTATTTGATTCATAGTTTGTACAAACGAATTCACAATTACACTGGTACTTCACCAACAATTACGAAAATATCTGAAAGGAATGATAGATCTGAACGGTCCCCTATGAAGATACTCTACATCTTAAAGCTGTGCAAACAGAGCTGTAGTTGGGGCGTGATGGTCTCGTCTCGTTGGCCACTGGAATCAGTATCGTGGTAGCTTTCGGGTACTGATAATTATTTTGTGGCTGGTCTGATGATCGACGGCGGGCAATCTAAAGTGCAGCAAAAATGATATCGCCCAGAACATATTACTACCTTCGAACCCTCGCTGTCGTGCTTTGTTTCCTCTACCTACTCAGTTATATGCACAAGAAAATTAGTTCTGACCCATCGTCAGCTGAAGTGGTGTTCCGTTCCGTCGACGAGATTGGATTCCTGCGGGTGTTCGACGCCTCCGACGAGCTGCAGCTCTATAGCAACGTGTACTTTATCGAATCCTCGTCCCCCTTCAATCCGTTCGTCACAATCGATGCGCGGCAAGCCTGCGCAATTGAATCGGCCGCTCGTGCAAATCCGCGGAAAAACATCGTGGTGCTGTTTGCTTCCTGGTCCGAATTTACCGACTCAGGACAGCTTCACTTTCCCGACATTCGCCTGTTGAGTCAATTCAAGAATTTGTACTTCCGCTGGCTTTCTTTGGACAGTTTTGCCAAAGGTACGCCTCTTGAGGAGGTGATCCAATCCGAACGGGTGCATAACCACAAGAACGGTGCCGCCTATCTGTCGGAAATTTTGCGTTTGCTTCTGCTGTATCGGGTGGGCGGTATCTACCTCGATCTGGATGTGGTCACGTTGAAACCGTTGGAGTTTTCCAACCCGAACTTCTTTGGCGCTGAGACACACCTGCTCGCCGGCTCGTCGGTGATGGGCTTGCAACGCACAGGATACGGACACACTTTTCTTGATAGCTGCCTCAAGTATGGTGCACACTTTATCGTCAATTTTCGTAATGGTTGATGTTTCAATCACAATATTTTAGTGATTTTCAGAACTTTGATCGACATGACGATAATCGAAACGGGTCAATCCTGATTACTTACAAACTCCTGCTGGCTTGCGAAGCATTGATCATAGGCGAGATCGTTGATAGGGGCTGCCAAGGACGATTGGAGCTGTACCCACGCCACACTTTCCACCCGTTTGACGAAACCAACGTGCATCTGCTATTCAATCCCAACAAATTGGACGAGGTGAGGGAAATTATTGCCGATTCAATGACCGTCCACCTGCGACATCAAACGAGCCGGCAGTTTCAACGAGCGCCCACCGATGGTGAGACGGGCTATACAATGATAGCTCAAAAGCATTGCCCCTCAGTGTATGTCTTTCACGATGGCAAGCTATAGATAGCCCAGGCCCGATTTGTGAAACAACTTAGAAATAAAAGTTTCCCGCTTAATTCCCATAAAGAAGCATTTTAATTTGATACCTCCGCGCCACAATCGGGTGTAACACTTCATAACGCTTCGTAACGCTGGGTCGGATTGTCGTCAATATGCTTTCAAGTTCGTTGCCGTAGCAACCGCCTAATTGTTTTGTGTTTCGACATTGAAAAACAACAGACCAGTTTTTAAGACGCACCGTATTCATAGACTTGTAAGACTATTCGAAAAGACTGATTTTGCGCCACGGTGAGTGATAAAAATGTCCGCCAACGATAACGACCCGGATAACAATCCTGACGTGATACTGGAAAAGTTGTTACGCAAAGCGCGTGCGAAGGAATCGCGCTGGGATCGCATCCGGCGGAAGCACCTCAACAAACTGACCGTCACGTCGAAGACGGTGAAAAAGTTCATCAACATGGATTTTATTGACGAATCGCAGCTACGGATGTTGATGACGGCCGGCGACGGTCCGGGCGGGGAGGGCACCAAACCAATACTGGATCCGGTGCTTGTAATGGACATCCGGCACGAAATGGTCCGGCGAAAGGATTTGAAGCACGGGCAACGCAGGCCACCGATCGATCCGGTGAAGGCATACCAGCAGGAGAACTTGGAAAATCATAATCGATCGATCGAGCTGACACTGTGCGAGAACGAGCTGAACAAATTTCGCAAGCAAATCGAACAGCTGAGCGGTGGCAGTTGCAATGGCAAAAAGCCACAGGTTAGCTCCCAAAAGCGCAGCATCCTCTACATTAACATCCCAAAGATCGACAACGGGTTGATCTACGAAAGTTTGGAGGAGTGCGAACAGTATACAACACACTTTTACCAGGCGGCCATCGAAGGAACGGAACAGTTGTTGCAGGAGGCAAAAGATAGTAACTTTGAAACTCTGAAACAATCGGCAACAATCGAAGAGATCGTCGAGCGGGAAGAAGACGTGGAACACCGCGGTGAGAACAAGGCATCGATCGTTAATGGGTCAGAACAGAAAGTGATACCAGAGGCTGCGGCGGTCATAGTCGAGGAAGAGGACCAGGATGAAGACAGCAAGATAGTACGCTTCGGAAATACACAAGTCATCACTTATCCGCTAGATGATTCCGTATCCTTTTCGCTCGACGGTTCCGAGTATGATTTTGAGGACAACGACCTCTTTCTGGAGTCGCTTGACTCCGACGTGGACGAGTTCGACGAAACGGAGTTCCAGTCAACCGACAGCCCCTCGGAACCGGCAAGCGAGGAACACAAGCAGGATCCGCTACCGACGGACACGAGCAGCGAGTGTTTGACGATTTCACGTATCGACACATCCGGCAGCTGCTCGAAGGATGACACCAACAGTTCGGGATTTACGCGCCAGAAGCTTATCTACAACTACGACGAGGTTGACTCGGAGCTTCTGGAGATTGCTCCTACGGCTGAACGGCTGGCCGAGATAGATCCGATTATGGTGCGCAAGTGTGATCTTAAGGACTACAGCGAACTGTGCGTCACCAACTACAGGCCGGAGCCGGAGCCGAAGGATGATCGGGTCGAGTTGACGGAAGAATCGCGCAAGATGATCAGCAACGCGCTGAAGGAGGGCTACCTGCAGAACCATGATCGGGCCGTACAAAAGCAGTACTTCTTTAAGTGGCTCCAGTACACGATTCTGGAGAAGATTTCCAAAGGGGCGGGAATTACGAGCACACGCGAGCAAAAGCTGAAGCGCATCAACGATTTTATCAGCAACATACGCCACAGCCGCAAGAAGGGTGCGTTGCGCGGTGCCAAACCGGCCGGTTCCAGCCAGCCTACGTCGGTGAAAAAAGAGTACGAACATCGCCTGAAGGTGCAGCAGGACATTATCGAACTGCAAAAGCTGAAACTCGAGCGCCAGGAGCGCATCATCACCGAACTGAAGTTGTCAAAGTTTTCGGAGGCGGCCAAAATTTCTAAAGCCGAAATTCAAAGTGAACTCCTGAAGGCCGCCCGCACCGGACATGTGAGGCTTCGGGCGAAGGCTCGCTGCATTCAAATCGTTGGCAACATCCGCCACGATACGGCCGAGGAAGACGAAATGCGCAAGCTGCAGGCGCAGGGACTGATGATTCCAAAGTTCCTGGCCAAAATGCAGCAGCGAGCGCTGGAGCGCAGTCAGCGCCATCAAGAGGCACGGGAGCGGCGTCTTCGGATGGAAAAAGAACGGGAGGATGCGAAAGTGGCCGCCGAAGAAGCGAAGCGGCTTGAGGATGAGGAGGCCCGCAAACGGCGCTACCGGGAGATGCGTGAAAAGCGAAAGTTCGAGAAGCTTCAGAAGATTATCCGTGAACAGGAGCGACAAGCGTGGATAGCAAACAACCAGATCGCTAAAGAGTTCCGGCTGCTGAAGTTAAAGCGCTTTGGAATGTACTCGTTCCGACTACTTCTCGGCATTCGTCACGAAAACGAGCGCCGCTCGATCGCCTATCGGCGGCGGTATTACAAGCGGAAATACTTCCGCAAGTGGTGGTCCTTCACAAACGCCCTGTGGGAGAACAAAAAAGCGATGGCCGATGAGCTTCACGAGCACAAAGTTCTAGCTCTGGCCCTGCGTCACTGGAAACTGGTAACTCCGGTCCACTCCGCTCAGTCGAAATCATTTGTAACTCTTTTTCTTCTCCGGCTACCCTTCTAGTACATGCACGAGCAACGCTGCAAGCTACAGGTTGCCATCGACTGGCACGAGGTACGTCTAACGGAGAAGATCATCTCCATTTGGATCGGACGCACGAAGCAGTCGCTGATGATCCTACACGGCAAGATGTCACACGCAGCCTCACACTTTGAATGGTAATGAGCGGCTCGCTTCTAAAACCTGGTACTGCCATTGACGCAATCTTTTCTCTTTCCGAAGGCAACTGAAATGGAAGGTGTTCGAACGCTGGCAACGCCTGCATATCATACTGCGCATCGAAAAGGAAACGGAAATGCGTCGACAGCGCTGGCGCATGAAAATCTGGGAACTGCTACCCGACTACAAGCCGATCGAGGAGGATGTTTGAACCAAACGAGATCGTAACCGAAAGTATGGCGAACTTCGAAATTTAGACTGATCAAACGGTAGACTGAACGGGAACACGACACCGTAGACCACCGCATTTTTGTAGCTCATTTTCTCTCACTTAGGATATAGTAACTTTAGTAGCCATTAGTCTAGTTTTGTTTGTTTTTCTTTTTGCAATGAATATACAAAAAAAACCGTGAGACTGAGAGAGGGCCGAGGGTCGCCCTTCTAATTTTACTATTGAGAACACTTGACACCGTGCCAGTTGCGATGCGGAAAGAGAAATTATTATTCATCCATCATTTGCTCGTTCAGCTGTGCGAGGAGGGCAGCGCGCTGTGACTCGAGTTCCGATTCGCTGAGCCCGCCCTCGTCTGCCGTTTTCGGAGACCTACTGCCTCCTGGGCTGCGTCGGCCACCCTCCTCCAGTGGGCTGCGGATGCGACCACTACTGCTGCCACGGCTGAGCGATCGCGACGATCTTCGTTTTTCTTTCTTCTTTTTGTCTTTCTTTTTCTGCAAAGAGAACAGAATGAATCGTAGGCACGGATACTTAAAGGAAAGCCCTTCACAACCCACCTTTTTCTTCTCGATCTCAGGCGAAGGCGATCGCGATCGAGAACCACCGTTCTTTTCCATCACCATTATTTCGTCGTAGGATGGTGAATGAGATGCTTTCCGGTGGTGCTTTTTCTTCTTCTTCCGCTTGCGATCGGGCCGTTCGCAACTGTTGTTATGCTCATGGTGGTCATGATCGCTTTCCGACAGTTCACTGGCCGTCACAGGAGTGCGTGAGCGGGATTTGCGTCTCTTCTTAAAAGACGGCTTTTCGAACTCTACTTCCGAGCCCTCCGAAAGCTGTGTGAAGTGTAAAATCAAATGGTGAATTATCGATTCGGGTTAAGCAGTACCACCTACTGCAATCACTTACCGATTTCGATGAGGAGCGTGATTTTTTCTTGTGCTTTCGATTTTTCTTCGACTTCTTCGTTCGGGAGTGGTGGTGACTGCAGGAGTCTTCGGTTTCCTTCACAAATTCCTCCCACAACCGCTCGACCTTGTCCTCTTTCTCGTACTGATCGTACACTTCGCGATCGGCCACAAACTTCTGAGCCGTCTCCCAGCTGTCTACTCCACTCAAACCGGCCTCGATCCACACGCCCTTCAGCTCGTTTTCCATCTTCCGGATACGCCGCGTCTCCTCCTTGAGCCGTTCCTTTTCGGCGGCTTCAGCCTTCTCCAGCAGAGAGTTGTACGTAAGCTTCACGTTGCCCGCATCGAGCGTTGCCGATCGCTTGTCCTCACAAACGACCGTTGCAAAGTCCTCGAAAGTTGTGCTCGGCTGAACCACGAACTCTTTCTCCTTCAGTATTTCCTTGATGATCTTCTTTTCGTCATGGAACCGTGCCTTGAGGTTTTCGACGTAAAACTTGAACAGGTCCAGCGGCGTCGAGCCGGGCTGACCGAGCATGGCCGAGAAGCGCAGATCTACCGAGATCACCGGGTAAAGCTCGACCCAGAGCGACATCGATGTTAGCTTGCCCTCCTCGTGGAGTGTGTCAAGAAGGGCGAGAAACTGGTCGCGGTTTTTACGTTGCTGTCGCTTCATACGCTTCTTTAGACGCTCTTTTTCTTCGTCTTCCTCGCGCTCCAGTCCACGAATGTGCTCCTCGAACACAATCAGCGCGTCTTCCTTGTCCATGCCGAGTAGATTGACGTCATTCTTGAACGACGAGTTATCCAAGAGCATGACCTGCGCCTCGGACCACGTCGTCTGGTATGTGACCGAGGCCATCGCTTCCAGCAGCTCACCCAGAACGCGCATGTTGCGTTTCTTCATCACCCGCGCTTCCTCCTTTTCGCGCTTGGCCAGATTGAAGATGCAGTCCTCGTAGATGTCGCGCCGATCCTGTTCCGATACTGATTTCCACACGTCCAGGTTGGTAAACAGCTCGTCGCAGCGATAATATTTGAGCAACGAGTTCATCTTGTCCGACGACATCAGGAACTTTTCCAGTTCCTCCTTCTGTCGTTTCGCCTTCAATCGTTGCTCCTCGCGCTCGTCCTTGAGCTTTTGCGTTTTGTACGCATTAAATGCTTGCTTTTTTTCGCTCAGTTTTTTGAACACGTTGAACTTCGGATCTTTCTGGATGATCTTGACGCACTGCTCCCAAGACGCACTCGACGGGATGTTGCGCTCCTTGAGAAACTCCTTGAACGCCTCGATCGCTTCCTTTTTATCCTTAAACTCCACAACCGGATCTTCATCCGTTGCCGGTTGTAGCTCATCGTCGCGCTTGTCGACAGGATCGTCCGGTACCTCGATTGCGGCCAGCGTCGCGGCCATAGCTTGATCGAGCGCGGAAGAAGAGTTTTCGGCCGATCCTGGTGTCACACAGGAGAGCGCGGAAAGCCCTAGCGGCACCTCGGCAGCAGCGGTTGAGTTTCCCGTAGGAGCAGTTCCCGCAGGGCCACCACTCGCGGCAGCAACAGCCGCAGCACCAGTGAGTGCCGGCGAAACTACCGGTAGCACGACGGATTGCATCAATAAGCTACTGGCCATGGCGGATGTTTTGAGCGCTGCTGCTTTAGCGGCTTCTGCAGCTGCCTGCTCGGCGGCAACCTTTTCCTTCAGCTCGAGAAACTCAGCCGGAGCAACCCATTGCGATTCCTTCGTGGTTGTGTTGTGGTAGTACAGCTTGCCCGAGTCCGACCGGTACTCTTTCCAGGCACACTGGCTGAGTTGTTTCTCGGCCGGCGTTTTCATCTCTTCCGGTTTCTCCCAAAGACTCTGCTTGGTGATACTGTTGTAATAGTACGTGCGACCATCCGGTGTTTTGTGTTCCGACCACTCGTTCACGATGCCCGTTGTTTGTGCCAGCGGCGGTCCCTGAGTGGCTGCTGCTGCGGCTGCAGACGGATCCAAAACACCTCCGTTGGCCGCGGCCAAGGCGGCGGCAGCCGCCACCGCGGCAGCTGCTGCAGCATTCGGGGCAGCACCGGGTCCCGTTGTCGCACTGGCCGTTCCAGGGCCGGCCCCAAAGCCCGGCGGTGGAATGTTAAAGTGAGACACCATCGGCGGAAACTGCTGAGTTCCGGCTATCGGTGGGACCGACATTGCGAACAGCCGGGAGCAGACCCAACCACACGACTTACGCCAGACGGATGCGCAACGAAGGGAACAGTTTTACGACACGCGAATGCAATGGCTTTTATTTTTCCACTTTGTCGGCGAAATACTTTGAGGCGTCCGATTTTCCTCTTTTGACAGCTCTCCGCTCTGACAGCTTCGGGCAGGGTCGTGTTACAAGCTTCGAAAGCTTTATACCAAACCATCCGAGCTGAAAACTCACTTATTTTCCATCTCAATCAATTATTTAACTTATCCTATTTTCCGTATTGTAATAGACTGTAAGAACTCCTATGGTTAGGAACAAGTTCAATCTAACCTTCTGTAGTACTCAGCACGGTATGGTGAACGGCTTTTCGCTCATTTTGTCACCGGCCGGTTTGTTTACGTTTTCCCTAGCGCTAGCCAGCAGAAAAGAAACAAAACGCTCCACTCTTTGGTGTGAGCTGGAGAGCATGAGATCCTACTTCAGCGAGGAAGACTTTTACGATTACGATCCCCGCAACGATATCGATCCATTGTGCTGCTGTGAATTTTTCGATCGGAACAATGAACGCAACCATCTTCTGGTAGCGTGTTGTTGCTGCCACTCGTTTCGAGGTCCGTCCCCGTTTTCGGACAGCAGTGCCACCGAATTCTCGTCGGACAGGTTCGTTTAATGCTAAGTGAGGAGAGCGCCATAGAATACTGACAACGTTTCACCGTTCCGCTGCTACCTGAATTGTCAGCAGCAGTGCTTTTAGGGTGTCCTTTAGGAATTGCACCTAGTTGGATAGTGGCTGTTGGCGGAGAAAACAAGAAACCATTAATCAATTTCCCATCCAGATCCGTCTAGTTCCAATTTCTACTGCTTCCTGTGCCGGTGCCTCTGTGTGTTTGAAAGTTACACAAACGGGCTGCATCGTGAAAATGCAACGCCGGCAACGTGACCTGCATACGCAAACTCCAAAGTCCTTTTCAGTGTAATGCCCCACATTAGAGAAGCATAGATAATTATACCGTACAAGGCGCATCGTCTCACTTGCTATCATCGTCACTATTCCGGTACACAAAAGTCAGCGTGTTAGCATTCCCGTAGTGGCTGGGACAGGGTAAATATATGATTTCCATTTTTTCACTACCCGTAAAAGTTGACCCCAATGTCGCAGTTTGTGTTGGTTCTTGGCGATCCCACGGTGATGGTGCGGGATAGCAAATGCCAGAAAGCGAAAGGCCGGAAGTTGATGTATCGCTGTGGCAACGTATTGATTTGTGTTGTGTGTTCTTCTTTTTCCATCGTTTTGATCCAGAAACAATCGACGAACCGAACGGTCACTGGGCAATATGCTACTGACATTCCAGGACCGTTTGCGCATTCCTTGGCGGGGCGGTGCAAAACAGATAACCCTGGACAATGTGCTGCCGATCGTGGTGCTGATCAGTTTGCAGCTATTGGCCGCAATCAACTTCTACTGCAGCCTGTTCGTGTTCGCCCTCATGCCACTGTTGTTGCTGTATTTGAAACGTTTTCTTGGCAAGATATTACCAAAGTAAGTCACCGAAACTACGACGGGTACTCTGTTTGCTAATGTTTTGTTCTTGTTCGCATAGATCCAAGTTCTTCATCCTGTGGTTCTTCTGGAGCGGAGTGTATCTCATCACCCTGTTCGAATTTACGGTTCCGCTGCTGGAAATACTGCCCCAGGAGAACGTTGCCTTTGTCGTGTTGATGAATCTTTCGTTCGTCTGTCTGTACAAAGCGAAGCAACGGGCAGCGCAAGGACATGTGGCCCCAAACGAGCGCGATCTCGGAAGTGATTGTTGCAAGAACGGAAGCGATTCCCAGACGGCAGTTCTCATCTCCGACCGTGACGATTCGGACGATGGTAGTGGCACCGGGACCGGCGGAACTAGCGGTACAGATGGAGGAAAGTTAGCCTGTCAGTTGTGTCGAAAGTACGTTCCACCTCGAACGTATCACTGCAAAGTTTGTGCAAGTTGCGTCCTGAAACAGGATCATCACAATGTCTGGCTAAACTGCTGCATTGGAAAAGCCAACCATCGGCTTTACGTACTGGGCTGTTTGTTCACGCTGCTCGCACTGTTGCTGTTTGCAAACCTCGCCCTTACCGCTGTGTGCCACCCGATTCCGATTTTTACCGTGTACGGTGTCATCGTGATGATGCCAGATGACTGCGCTGACATTTACTTCCAGTACGAGTAAGTTAATGGATGAATGTGCAGGATCTTTCAATCGAAAACGATAAATTAAAATGATTTTTTCAGCATTGCCTTATGCTTCACAGGATCGTTGTACGCCCTATTGATGGCCCTATTCATCGCAATCTCACTTCTGAAACAGGTAAATCATTAGACGATCCAAAAACTTAGCAGAACTAGCTAGACTTATCTTAACGATATCTCTTGTTTCCCAGCTCTGTTTCATTTCTTGCGGTGTTACTTACACCGAATGGCGCCGCGGTGAGCACATTAACCGGCGGAATTGTTTCTGGAACTGGAAAACGTTTTGCCTTGGCCAGTAGAACACCCAAACATTTGTACAACGGAGCGCGTGTCCTCAAAAGACTAACAACCGATGTGGAATCGCTTCCGAGAGTTCCTTGGAACCTGTCCTGAAGCGGAGGATTAAATGGATGCGGAGGGGTGAAAGAGCTTATCGTGAGCAGATAACGTAGTCAGTAGAAAACTGGTTCTTCACTATTCAATTGTCTTACTCGTATTGTAGAACAAATATCAAAACGGAACACGTATCGTGTCTTTCCGTGTTTTTGACAGTATAGGCAGATTGACGACAAAAAGTCATCAGCGTTAGTAGGAAGGTTTTAGATAGAATTTTGTGAAAAACGATAGCTTCGTGCAGGACGAAAATGTGTCCCTGTTCAGAAATCCGTTACTTTTAGGACTCATTTTAGCAAGATTCGCAGTTTCGTTAAGCACTCGATAGAATAATCTGTTTAAGATGCTATGCGCAAAAACGTCCCGGAGCATCGTATTTTATGAAACATAAAACACAGCTATATGGGTTAGCATTTGATTGGGAGAAAAGATACCAAAAATCCACTCTGCACAGTGATGGAAAGTAAGAATAGTAAAATAACTTTACTAATAATCTGTTGATACATATGAACCGCACAATAAAATTTTCCAAGTTTTCTTCAACCGAAACTCTGGTTTCTCTTTTTCCCGTCCAACATATCAAATCCTTCGCAACGTTCCACCCAATACCAAACACCTGTGTGAGTGAGACGGAGTACGATCATGCTTTCTCCCTGAACTTTGCTCGTTGCGCACAAGTTCAACAACATGTTGTATGCAAGACTTTTGAATTTTTTCGATTTTTCATCCAAAGTACCGTTACGTCGAGTGAAATTTTATTCGTATTGCTAAATGTTTAATTGAAATAAAATCAATCGTTTTATGGTACATGTAATGTTGATGATTGTTGCCACATTATTTAAAGCAAGTTAACCTACTCATGGATTTGTTTCCTTTCACACAGTCGCGCCCTACATGGGCTCAAAATTCCAGAACGATGCAATGTATGAGTTTTATCAATGAAAGACTCACAACTTCGTATATTCCTTGCATTCCAAACATTATCACACGATAATGCACTGCCACATTATGCATAAAGCTTAACTCTGCCCAATGAATGGAACTTGAGATGACAACAGCAAGTTTCTGAGAATACATTCCGAGCGAGTGGTCCATGTTCATGCCAAAAAGTACACACCGTGCTCCGGGAAAGCCCCAATCAGACGACCCCCAAGTTCAATGTCACCAACGAAACAGCGGAGGTTCGCTGTGTTCCTAACTAAAATCAATAACTTCCAAGCCTGCATCCGTGATGAGAATCCTTGCCTGGCAACAAACAGCCTTTTCCGCGAACTTCCTACACGCGGTCAGTTGCCAAATTGCATCGAAGCATTATGCTATGGTTCACGGTTCTCAGGATCGCTTCTTCCAAGAAATGCATAACGGATTGCTTATGTTTTATCGAAAGGAGCCAGCCGTCTTTATTATCACAAAAATGTGTCAACTCCACAAGGTTCGGTGCTCTGCCAGAGTGATTACATCGTGACAAGAAATCGATGGAATATATGCTTAATTACCGCCACTTCCGGTTCCCGAACGGTGCTAATGCCTACCGAAGAAAGCTCTCACTTTCAATGCTTCGCAAAGCTTGTGGCTGGCGTGAATCAGCGCTCCAACATGTCCTGCACTCACTCCAGTCGGCACCGATGAAGCCGCTGGGGTCGATTAGTCAGAGCCCACAGTTCCTGGAACGGGTCAAACTATCCTTCACGCTTTTCCAGCATGCACAGCCGAAACCCACCGTTTCGTCCTTCTTTTTTGCTTCCCCGGTCAACAAACGTTCCGATCCGAACGCACACAGCGATACCGTTTCGGGCAGCACATTTGGCGAAAACATGAATGAGCGCTGGGTAGTGGTGCCGGACATGCGCATTTTTCGGGCTAGCAAATGGTCTGCAGACACACTACTCAACCAGGCAGCCAATCACAGCCAAGAATGATGTCAAATCTGTGATCAGCCTACATTGCTTCGTTGCTTAAAGCCGAACTCAAAGGAAGCAGCCCCAGTTAGCGGCACGTGTGCCGGAGCACGAGTCCTTTCTTAAAGTCGGGCACACGATGAGTCATCCGTGCCGAGATGATAACACAATCCTGCCCCCCCACGCTAACGGGGAATAAAAGAAAAGTGCTAAAATGCCGGCGCTACATAAATTCTTATGCCGAAAGGTGGGAGTTCGGATTCCACAACCGTGCTGAGACATCTGGGCACCGCACGCACGGCAAGACTCCCGACCAGGTGACTCCTCGTCGTAAGGAGTCGTTGTGGCGCGTCGACAAATGGAGCCACGGAGTCCTGACGCCAGGCTATGCTAATGACTAATAGAACGTTGTGGCCGGTAGTTTGAAATGTACACCAAAGGTGTTGCTACACTTTGAAGTTATAAACTAAAAGTTCTGACATCGGTATACGGTCTGCGAAGATTTTAATAATTCAACGACGTTATAAACGAAATGTGTGTGATGAATCATTCGTTAATAAGTGATACTTATCAGCAACAATTGGCAGTGACTCAGTCACTCCAAAGGATATTGATGTCGGTAAGCGGCTCATGTTACAACTGTTCAGTTCCAACTCGATGATCGCCATGACTGTTGGGACATAATATTATTTTATGGTGGAAAATGACCATCAAATCAAGATCGTCGCGATCGTTTCGTATTGAACCGACGCCAGTGCAAATCATTCCGCACTCTGGTGATTAACGAAAGTGACAGGGTTAATAAGGATGCACTATATGCTTCGGATCTCATAAACTCCATTGAAACCAAATAAATAGAATCACATGGTGTTGATAACGAACGAACAAAATATCCCATCAAACATATTTTCTCGCCATGTTAAAATTTGCTGCCCCCTTAGCGCGAAACAGGTTCTCTCAATAACCCGCGCCATACTCTGATCCTAACGGAAAGTGAAACGGAGCACACCGGATTTTCCGGAACGAGCCCCGCCAAAAGAGATGGGCTCGTTTCAGGTGCACACAGCGCTAAACACGAACACGATCGCGTCTGGTATGGCGCAGGCGCCTCATACCATAATGGCAATTAATGCTGCCCCTCCTTAATGGGAATCTAAGCAGTCGACGAATACAATACCGCTTTGGTGTCTAGAGAGTCCAATAACGAGCTGACCATCCGCGTGGTGGCTTTACAGAAGTTATTAGCTGTCTCGCTACATTCGCACCGCACTGTACGGTCGAAAACATATGACATCATAGGCGAAGCGCCGTGTTGGTGTGTTGGTTGAGCATGTTCCTTGTTCTAGCCCGAAGCGGAATCCGCGCGCTATGGAATTGGCCGTGTTGACGGCGAGACGGGAGGGTCGGCGGAAAGTCGTTAGAGGTGACTCAGGGCTCGGAATTATCCACCAACTCAACCAAAAACGCGCGCCGTCCGCGGGGGCACATACTTACTTTAACGGCTTTCGTGTGAATGTGTTGTTCCCTGAGTCGCGAGAAACTACTACTACGGCCATCACTACTACGCACTTTGCCACATACATCGACACGGCGCGCGTCAGCATCCCTTCCGCCGCCGTGGAACGGTTTGTCGCGAGTTCATTCGTGCTCAGCAACGGAAGTAACAGCACGAGTTCGTTCGCGCGCCGTGCTCCGATTTCCTTCGCGCTCGTGCCGTACGTTTTCCGTGCATTTGTGTTGGTGAGTTTTCCCGACTCGAGTTTTCCCGACCGGCCGGTGTTCTGTTCGCGCAAAAGGACGGCAACAGGGAAGAACTTTTCCTAAGCACCAGAGCGGGCAGAAGCTTTCTAAACGTCTACCGAAGAGGATCTCTCTCGTCCGAAAGCCAGTCCCGTGGAGCACTTTGAACGCTGATACCAACCAGCTGTTTTAACCAGGGACGAGGCTTCCGAGAGCGTAGCCAGAGTGATTGAAAGTTTCTCGTTTTGCAACGTGTTTTGTGGTATTTGGTGAACTTTATCAATTAGTGTTTTGTGAATTTACTTGGTGTTTGGTGCAGAAGTATATGTGCCATCGAAGCATGCCGACTTGCGCGTTCCGATGATTCGACATCAAACTGGAAAGCATCGCCGCGGAACAAGGTCAGCAAAATTCACGGTCGATTGCAGTCTAGGAGGAGGAGTACGCTCAAACACAATCCACAGTAGGCTGGGGAATTTTTCGAGAGGTGCACATAACGGCTCCCGCGACTCCTTGTGCTTTGAAGGGGCTATTAAGATTGGACGTTTTCAGGCCGGCACAACAGCGGTTTGTTCTTTTGGTTTTCGCTGGGAACCGTGAACCGTACTTTCCCGCGTGCGTGCTTTGTAAATAAAAACAATCACACGGTAGGCGGCCTTTGCTAACGCTGGTAACGCAGGTAACGCACCTGCGAGTGATTTACTTGTGCTGGTCGCGGAGCAAAAAGCAACCTTATCTGTCGCGCGCGTATTGAGCCTGTGCTCTTGAGGTGGTTATCATAGGCGTGATAATATAGCGCACCCGGCGGCATTAGAAAAGTGTGCGCTGGCGTTGATTGAAAGAATCTTATCGAACACTTCTGCTTCTTCTTCTTCTCCTCCTTCTTCGGCAGGCTTCCAGTCGCAGGCCCGTTTAGCGGACAGCCGAATTTTATTGACCGCGCGCGCGAGACGACTATCTTGCGGAAGCGCAAAACGGAGGCGCCCGCGGAAGAGTTTGAACAGGATTTTCTGGCGTGTGCAATTGATAGGACGGTATTAAAGTGTTACGGCGGTGGTAGTGTTGTTTAGTCACCACCCTCCCCTCATTGGCCAGTGTGCTTTGGATCGCAATAAACCTGAGGCAAATTGGCCCCAAGAACAAAGTGTGAACGGCAGCAGTGAGCCGTTTAATTAACCCGGATTCAGTTGTTACTGGCACCGACGTGAGGTAAGTCTTTGTTGTGCTTAAAATTATTACGATTAGATTACCCTTTTCGCAATTTATGGTTTCGATGACATTGATGATTTAATTTTATTGAAGCATGCACTCACGCTCGCGGTTTGATTTTGTAACGACGCTGTTTGTACCAATCCTTGACTAACCGTTTGCACTGAACCTCTCACATCGCAGAGCTAGCAGTCCCTTCACCGAGAACTGTCTCTGATTGATAAATGCGCATCTGTGTAGCTTGTTTTGGGGCTGTGAATCATCGCCTTGATGCACTCCGCTGTCCATTTCACGCAACACACAATTTGAGTGCTCTACTGTTTCGATTCCACCACCAGCGTCGGGCTAGGCAAGTGGTTGCGTGTCCAAGGCAGACCAGAGTTTGCCGCACTGGTTATAGTCCTCACCGTGTGCACTATGGACCGCGCCAGGGAACAAAAAATCATGAAAACTTTAAATCTGGCGTAAACTTTATGTTTCATTCGGATTGTTATTCCAGAGTTGACGTTTTAATTTTTAAAATTTAACAAATGACCACCATATTTAACTACGATTGAAAACTAAATATTGTGTAAGCAAAATAATATTTGTAATATTTGGCCAATATTTGAAACCTGCCACCCTCATAGTTCGTAGTGCCACGATCAATTGAGCACGGACTGATCGTTTCGATTTCGTAATACTTTGCCAAGGCGGTGTTAATCAGCCACCCGTGAGGTCGCTTAATGTCGCATTTTGCTCGATTCCGGTTACGATAAACAACACGTAAAGGAACTTATTTCGCGAGGTCACTTTTCGTCCAGCCCAACATGCGCGCACTGCCCTTTTGTAAGATCAGGAGGAGTGACTGTTTACCAAAACGAAACGGTAATCCCAGGTAACAATCTAATCGTTTCGCGCCATCTTTCGCGATACAGCCGACGACGCCGCCGACAATCGGTCACTGGCTCAAATTTCCATCAATTGCAAACTTTCCTTGAACTTCATCCCGAATTCATAAATCCTTATCGTCTACCGTGCGGCGGGTAATTCCGGCAAACACTCCTCCGGCGAGTGCGAGAACTTGATTCTTGCGGCATCTATTACCGGACGACTTTGCTCGCTCGGTCGGACCGCCCTCCGGTGGAACCGGTTAAGCCGTATCGTAGAACACCCTCCGGGAAACACACCCCGGCGGCACCGCGCGTTTATTTCATTTATTTTTAATCAGAGTATCGCCCATGGCCCATGCGGCTGGTAAAACCCAAACGTAAGGATTTTCCCATTCACGAGACGCACAGTCCGTTGACTGACCGAGTCCGGCCGGAGTAGGAAAGTCGCCGTCGGCGCTAAGGAGCGCGATTAGGGGCACAAAAGCGAAAACGTAACGTAACGACGACGCCGCGAAGACGAACAGCGATGACGTTATTTGCCTGGGGGGGAGTTCCGCGCCGTTCCTGACGTGGTTTGGCGACGGGCGCGGTGCGCCCGCGCGCGCCTTGCCACAGTATGCGTTGCGCGGTTGATTCCGAACGTTGAAAGGTTCGTCGTGATCGTCAAGAAACGGGTGCCTGTGTGCGTGAGCGGCCGTGGGTGGTGGTCAGCCCGACGGTCCCACGCATACCCCGAATCGATCGCGTGGACAGCGAACAAACACGCACGCACACCAACATGCGCGATCATCGCGATCGAAAAAACGGGTTCGCGATCACGGACGATCACGTTGCGCCTTTCACGCCGCAGCCGTCCTGCTCTCGCGCACTCTGGCTCTCGGGCAACAGCGACGGCGTCACAACAAGTGAACGGTTTAGTGTCCCATACGCGAGAACCGGAACGCATCCGTGAGAGAGTGTGCGGTTGCCCCCACCGTAGCCATCCGTAGGCGACACGGCCGGGCTGGGCAGCGCAGGCCAGCGCAATCGGAAACCGGGAACGGTTCGCGCCAGACCAGACCTCTTTATCTCGCAGGGTCCGCTGTGTTGTGCTCCGAGATCGGGAACGCCTGTTCTTAAAATGTGTCCACGCGGCGGCTGCTCCAACAAGTCGCACGCCAAACGCCGTTGACATCGCAACCAAGCCAAGTGATCTTGACGAGTGATCAGCAAGTGCACTTATTTTTAGTGATGAGTTTGGAAATTAATTGAACCCCAGGACCCCCCCTGATAAACAATTGGTGACGTTGTTGCGTGTGATTCGCACCCGGTACGTGTAGTGCTCTTTTACTTGCGCCTGTGTCCTATTAGAGTGGTACTAAAATCCCAGCCTGCCATTTCTGACCAAGTTTTCGTTCCGATTCGCTTCACTTTCGATCGCTGCGTGGCGGTTGTTGTTGCCGCGTTACCCAACACAGAATGCCAACGGGGAGAAAACGAAACATCACAACAAATCTCCGCATAGGCGGCTCAAAACCAGTTTCACAGCCCCCGGAGCCACAATTCCTTTCCAACCCCAAGCACCCGTTACCGGCCAAGATTCAAGTTTCCTGTTTCAGCACCGATGCTCCCGATGTTGCGCGTTGAGCTTTGTTTCTTCGCTTCAATTTCCTACACTTTTGCTTCCAACTTTTCGGTTTCTTATGCCCCTTTTACTTATGGCAGAGAGTGCTTGCTTATGCAGAGTTGAGTTGGTTTTCGTTTTGCACGGTTTTTATTTGTTTGTTTGTGGATTTTGTTTTGGAATGTTTGGAAATTCCAAACTCCTAAACGTCTCTTGTATGCTTCTCCTTCGCAGAGAATTCGCGCGGGTCCACCTCGATTTGTATGTTTGTTGCTAGTCGCGCGACAAACAAGCCCCGGAACAACCGGACAGGATTGGGGCGAGCGGCATGTTTGCCGATCGAACGGTTACAGTCACCAACGTAAAGTAAACCAACAAGGTGTGTGAGAGTTTGTGAAGTAGTTTGTTTGATTAATAGACAGAGACGCCGTTTGTCAACAATTGACGCGCATTAGGACGCCCTTCGCCTCTAGTGATGCGCGATTAGATACGCCTGCGTATGCGTTTCACTGTGCGTGCCTTCGACGATAGTAGTGTCTGTGTTGGTCTCTCAGTGTCCGCAGCATTCACGTGCTAGTGCGGCGCCACTTGATCTACACCCAAGCTTGCAACTTGGTGGCTGCAAGTGCTTTGAACCAATAGAGAGCTCACGAGTCACATCACACCGGAAACACACAGCATGGAAGCGTTCGTCAACGGTACAGGTAGGCAGAGCTTCATTTTGCAAATCGCATCCCGTTCCCTGGTTCTGCTCCCTTTAATCGCACTACTATCGCTTGGCGTTCCTCGCTCCGATAACCCACCGGGGCCCGGGGTTAATATTATCAAGATGTGGCTTTTTTGCTCACCAGCAGCTTCACGGAGCATCGCTTCCACCTATGAGAGCCGTGAGAACCATTTTCCGACCCGGGACCGGGAGACATAATTCAGCCGGCGGAGGAAAACCCACCGCATGAGTCACCATGATGCACCAATTAATTAACCGGGATCACTTCATACGCTGGGGCAATTGAAGGGCGATTATGATGTGCGAAGTAACGCGATCTCTAAAAACACTGCTCCTTTTGATCCGAAAAAAAAATAAATTTTTTGACAACCATTTCTTTTTCGCCCGTTGGGATTTTTTGAAGCATTATAGAAAATTGCCTCAAAGAAATGGTAGTTGAAAATCACCGCGGCACCGGTGGACACTTCTTGGCCACTTTTATTGGTGGTTCTTCCCGGAGGAAAGGATCGGCCACACGTAAAACCGACGGATCGCCCTCCGTTGGCTGAATACTAATGAAGGGACGAGCACGAGTTTGGGTAGTTTCGAACGCGGCTCGAATTGAAACGAAAATCCCCTACACAATGCGCAGACGTGGCTTGATAGACGCATTGAATGCGCTTGGTTTGCGGTGGTCTGCCGGATCCGGTTTGCATAATTCCCGGCAGCCTTGGGCAAAGCTAGCCCTCCGCGACCTTCAGCCTCTCGGAGATGAACCGACACCCAGCGGTTCCAACCGCAACACTGCAACTCACCCTGACTGGCGCTCCCAGTGAAGCCATTGTGTGGCCACACGCAAACCGTCTAGAACCGTAGCGCCTATTCATTCTCTGCACTTGACTGCATTTTCCCACCCCGCCCCCCTGGGGGGACGATCGAAGCATCTGATCTAGATCCGGCCGATCACCGGCAGATTCGCTTGCCGATACGTGAGTTTAAATTCAAAACTTCCGAATGGATGGAGACCCGTTAAACCTGTTTCGGGTGCTAATTCATTCCGTTCGCCATAGAACTCGAAAAGGTGATCAAACGGGGTCTGATGGGTGCCGTTTTTGTTCTACGGTCATGACACTGACCACACCACGCCCCGGCCCTTCGCTGCGCCGGAGGGTTGCCCCGAGAGCCCCTGCCCAAGGCCCGAGAGACCGATGCGATGATTAGGAATTGTCTAACTCCCGCGCGGGACGGGGAGCTCGTTATTACCGTTTGCCGGCGATGATAATGGTGTTGGCCCTCCCACCCCCACACCGGGCTCCAGCATTGTGCCTTTAGATTTCGAAGGGTAATGATAATATCGACGCGCAGTACCCCGTACCCGGCCAAGCCCGGATTCGCTCAGTTTGCAACCGGAGCTCGTTCAAGTAGCACACCCGCAGCAGGTCTCTGTGCAGCGTGCAAAATGCACCGGAACTCGGTGCTGTTGGTAGTGGCGGTGGTGCTCGTGACGGCGGGTGACAATTTATCGGTTTCCGGTGCTAAAACGAATCCGCTCGGTGACGATGAGGAGGTGGCGAACGTTACGATGGGAATCGTGGAGAACGTGGCCACGGCACGGGCTGCCATCGAGCGGTTCCGGTCGGCTGTACCATCGGTGGACTACCTTCAGCTGGCCACCGTCGGTCTGACGGAGTACGTCGGCAATCTGACCGGTCGGTTTGAGGCGACGTTTAAGGAGTTTACGACGCGCGAACTGGAATCGGTACAGCACGCCCTGATCGAGACCATCCGGTACCTGAACGGGTACGACTCGGTCAACAGCATCGCGATGCTCCAGAATCTCGACTACAGCATGTACAACCACAACCTGCTCCGTTCGATTAACAGCGATCTGCGGATCGCTTCGATCAGCCTTTCGGAGGCATTGTTCGATCAGCGCGACGTAAGTCCGGCCGTAGACGATGTGTTCGCGGCGACCGACAAACTACAGGAGAATGTCCTGCGGCTGGTGGACGTGATTGAGAAGGGCGAAGCGTGGACGGTGGAAACGATGGCCAGGGCTGAGGCGGCCCAGCGAGGATTCAACGAGTCGATCGATGCGTACGTGAACGGGTCACTGACGCAGATAGAAGAACTCGTCGCAGGGCTGGACGAACTGCGTAGCTACGAGGAGGATGCGTACCGGCGGTTGAAGGAAAAGATTGCGACCCTGCCCAAGTCCACCACCGGCTACTTCGTGGCGCTGAAGAAGGCGATCGAAAACACGATCCAAAAGGTACGCATCAACTTCGAGAACCTGAAGCTGTACAAGCACCGCGATATCGAGCAGTGGAAAACGCGTGGCTCGATCGTGGCCCCGATCGGGTACATGACGCAGGTGGCGGTTCAGGTCGCTTCCGATCCGATGCTGGCGAACGACTGTACCGAGTCGTACATCGAGAAGATACTCGCGTTTCCCAACTTCACGCTGGCCCACGTGAACAACTGTCTGGCGGAGCAGAGCGCGTACGAGGAGAAAACGTTCGCGATCGTCTCGCAGGTGCTCGACACGTACGTCATCGGGGCGATCAACGCGTCGTACGCGGCGTACGACATTTGCTTCCGCTACGTTCCGCGGAAGCAGAGCTTTTGCCTCGAGCTGGTAAATACGTCACGAGCCGCCACGATAGCACGAGCTTTTTGTCTAGTAGCATTACGCCTTTCTTTCCAGAACGGATACGAGAATAGTTGGGCCAACGGTAGGATTTATAACGCGGCCAAGCAGGTCGAATCGTTCGTCGACGGCGAGATACAGAACAGCTTCAACAACTGTGTGGCGCAGAATGGGTACTTCCTGAACTACCACAACATCCAGGAGATGTGTATCTACAGCAAGAAGCGAACGCGCTTCCGAAACCGTTGGTCAAAGAAATAAAATCTAAATCGGACGAAGAACAGGGAATTTCTTGGGACGCTTTTGGGGGTCCAGCACTCACTCCGGCGCCGGCGTCTCAGCGTGAAGGCCGCAGTTCTCGCGCAACCCCGCATTGCGAACGAGCTCCAGCACCCGATCGTTGCAGGTCGGTAGGTCCTCCTGGACCTGCTCGAAGAACTGCTGGCTGGCGACGTCGAGCAGGAAAAACTGTCCCCGGAAGTCGATCGTTGCCACGATCTGTAGGATCAAAAGAGCGATTAGAGGCTGATAGTTCTGGCATTGGTTCAGTCACGGACTTACATTGTCCAAACATTCGGTCATTTTGTCGAACGGCTGCTGGAAGCAGATGTTGAGCCGGCCGTACACCGTCGTGACGTACGGACGCAGGAAGTTGTTGGCGATCGATACGAGCTGCGAGGAGCCCTGGCTCTCGAGGTTCGTCTGTTCCGTCAGGCAGGCCCCAACGAGGTTGTTCACCTGGGCCGGTAGTGCGTTGAACGGCGTAATGAACGCCGAAGCACAGTAGTTGTCCCCGTACAGTACATCGAGCAGGATGCGCGTAAGCAGATCGGCTTCATCGCGCAGGTACGCCAGTGGGTTGTCGCCGGTCTTGAAGAGGGCACTCGTTTTGACCAGCTCTCCCGCCACGGTCAGCGTACGGAGCATAATGTTGCCGGTCAGATGATCGATCGATTGGTTCAGCAGGTTCAGCTTCTCGTGGACCTCGCCACTGAACAGCAGTGGCCAGCGGAACACGAAGCTCTGGTTGGTGTCCTTCAGGTGGGTGACGAGTGAATCGGCCGCCGCCAGGAACCGCCCGTAGGATGCGTTCGATGCGGCACTATACCGATCGACGGCCGTGTTGATAAAGCCCTGGTTCGAGCGGATCAGTGAGTAGGCCCGTGATTGAAAATCGTTAGCCGCCCGGACAGCGGTCACCACTTTCGTGACACCGGACGAGTAGTCCGTCGAGAGGCGGACCGCAGCTTCGACGACGTCCTGCAGTCGCTGCAGCGTTCCGTCCGCCGAGATGGCCTGCAGGAACTGCTGGGTGTTGAGCGACTGACCACCGATCGCCGCAATGTGCTGACCCAGTTGCCTCAGTTCCGCTGCCAGATCGTTGACGTTCTCACCGATGGCATCGCGCCAGGATCGAAAGAACTCGGCCGTGTTGTTGTTCTGATCGTAGTCGAACGCCTGCTGGAGGACGGCTAGCGATTGGGTCACGTTCTGGTTCCACGTGGCCACGGCCTGCAGCGACAGATTTAGCCGCGTAAACACGACGGCCGGTGCCGTGACGCGATCCGTCGTAACCTGAGCTACCTCGCGGAACAGTTGGCCCAACACCGCCGTCGTGTTGCCGACGTACTCACGGAACGCCGTGGCCCCGGTTCTCAGAAATTCCGAAGCGGTCGGATTGATCAGATATCCTCGGACCTGCGTTTGGGCTGCCTCCAGATTGCGGACGACGCCGTTGGCTGCACTGGCCAGCCGGGCACCCTGCGGTATTACGTAGTTGTTGCCAAAAAACGGTTCCCCGTGCAGCCGGCCAACACCGAGCAGCAGCAACGCGAGAGCAACCTTCAACAACGGTGCCGCCATTCCGATGCGACGAGATTCACGAGCGACTGTGCAACGGAATGGCACGAGAAAGTCTTTCTTATAGCTCCCCGCGGGCTTCTTATCAGGGTTACCAGATAAATAGTACACGGCGCCGTTTACCCTTTTTGTGACCGGGATCCCCGTTCGGGGAACTTCTGGCTCAATCGGACCGGTCCCGGTCGCACGTGGCCCGGTGTAACGGCGGTGTGTTTGCCTACGGCTTGGGTCCCGTTCCGGGAAGTAAGACATCCAAATCCTCTACCGGGTTGTTTCTACCGGGTGCCTGGAGATGACAAATGTTTTGTAATTAAAGCGCCAACAGAATGTCTGCAGTGAGATGTTCCGATCAAGACGATCGCCACTGGTTGTCGGCAGGATGCCATCATGGGCTGTTAAAAAATAAATAAACCTTCCATTTGGTCCCTAAATATCGTGCTATGGGCAACGATGAGTGATCGTGTCCCTTATGCCAGCTGATCCCGTTGGATAGAATATGATCACCGGAGATCGGGCGGGTGTTTATTGTTTGTAGAGTGCCGACCCGCCAGCGATGGCCATTGTTTGTACACAACGCGAATCCGGTTAATCACCGGCAGTGGCGTTAAAACCGGTGTCAGTGTCACCGGCGAATGGGTGATGGAAAAACATTTCATTCTTCTTGCGGCCCCCAAGGCTCCGTTGCTCGCGGAAAACGATCAGCCAACGACCCGCGAAGCGGCAGGGGCAACCTGCCACTTGCCGTTTGCCGATGGTCGGTAAAGAAAGAAATCAAACAGTGCTCAGCCGGTGGTGGCCGGTGATCGCCACCGATCTCGGTGTCTTCCTTGTCTCCTGCACTGTTTGCTCTGTCAACAGGCAGCTGCGACATGCAGCCGCCAAGTTTACATTATGTACCGGACGCTCCCTTACGCTTCGCAGGCTGACTTAATTTAATACTTCATCATCGGCCATCACACCACATGTTCTGATACTACCACCACTTGCTGCTCGCTCGGCGCATCTGATCTTGAACCGGTTCCCAGCGCATCGTGCTCTGCGTTGTCCGTGCGTTCGTGCGTGCCTCAGCGGGTGATCTTTGTGTATTAATAACGCTCTAGTCCTCTGCTCGGACTCGGACTAGATCGGTGGCCATTTCCGCAAACCTTGAGCAATCGGATTAGATTTATAACGCTCCGATATTGTTCCGATGAAAGGCGCAGGGGAAACAATGATGATGATGATGATGATCATTGCCCCATCGGAAAATGCATCGTGTGTGCCGATCCGATCTCCATCATCACCGGGGTAGCAATATCCCGGACCGCGGATACCATAAGGAAACGACGTCGTGAAACTGATACCCCCTTTTTTAGGGTCCCGGAAAGTAATTTATGGCGGCAAGCATTTATTACCATCCCATACTCGACTCGCTGGCACTTACCATCCGCCGGTCGCGGGTTATTGAACGCGCGTGCAGCAACAAAGGTTCGTTCTGAGCACGCGCACGTGTGATGTAACTCTCGGTTGTCGGTGGTGTTTTAGAGTTCACAGGATCACTAATTAACAAATGGTTCCACTCACGCTAAGTGACTCCTCGTTAATCTTGTCACCCGCTCGGTCGCTGTGATCTTCCGCACGTCCGACACAAGTGTTCAATTGCGTGTTACGCGAAAAACCTACCCGCGGCGATGGATCAGCTCACCACGATTCTACGGGATGCCATGCGCCTCCATCCAGAACAAGCATTCCGATCCCTCCCCCCTCCGCGGTGGGGAGTGCGCTGGAAAATGGCCCACGGCACACGGATGCATTACAATCTGGGCAAAAATGTGCATTTTTCCGTGCTGCGCCAGGGTGATGGCAATTAAAATGGCGAACAAGTGCCGTTGAGCGCGACGTGCCATTCCAACGGGGTTTTGGGGTGGTGGATTCCATTTTCCCTTCCCTAACATACGGTGCAAGGGGCGGCCGTCGATCATCTCTTTGTGTGATCATACAGCCGGCGACAAGGAACCTCCTTTTTTTGGTCGCGGCACCCTGGTAAGGATACGCCAACCTTGCACTTGAAATGGATCATCGACTCCGACCGTTGGTTCTGCGATGTGATTTACGGCCAAAGGATGGTGAAGGAGCGCCCAGTAATTCGGGGTCGAAAAGGGGCTCGACCGAAAACGGGCCGTCTGGGTCGCACCGCTATCCGTTCGATATCCGAGCGGGAGAACCCCAATCGATATCGCGTTTCCATGCAAAACAGTCGTGGTCGTCAACTGTGGTTCTTCCTTGATGGGTGAAGCGGGTGACCAAAGCTTCGCTGGTCTCGCAGTCAATTACGCAACGAACGTCGCCCGTGTATCATCCAAACCGTCCAAATATTTAGTCCAATCCTATGTGACGGGTTCCCGGGAATTTCCATAAAAAAATTACCGTCCACCAGTAATGAAGACGGTGGAATGTGTTTGTCGGCGTGTGAAAATTCCTCTCCCCCCTGAAGGCCAAGGTGGGCCAGACTCGTACCAGAGAGAGAGAGAGAGAGAGAGAGGATGGCCGTGACCGAGCGTGCGGTCCGAACGAAAGAGAAAATTCTACTCGCTCATGTGCGTTAGGGGTCCCAACCCGTGGGTTGAGTTTTCCACCGAGCGCAATCGATATTATTCACATTCTTAAGTTGGGTGGGAAAAGTGGCCGCTGGGGATGGGCAAAATTCTTGACATTCCAAGCCCGGGACGCGCGGTGGTCACTGCGAGGGCACGTGTATCGCGCGGGGCTAATGATGGCCCTCGGTCCTGTGCACTGCACTCCCTTTTGTTCCGTGTCACGCTAACGCTAACGCTGTTTATAAACAAAGCACTGCCGTGCTCCCCCAGGTGGGGACGCCGACGCTGTGGGCAATAAATATTTGAATTCCTTGAAAATGTGATTTTAACGGTTGTTGTGACTTTCTTTCCTCATTGTAGATGCTGCTGCCCTTCAACCGTTAGACGAAATTTTTGGAGTTAACGACCTGCTGGATGACATTAGTAAGTACCACTTGGCCGCGGGATCGGGCGGGTTGAACGACAGCACGCGCTGACCTTGACACAGCAGGCTGCAACGTGTGGACAAACCGAGTGGCCCTTCGTTAGCTAAACCCTAGGGTCACGGTCAGTTGCGGTGCAGCAATGCGATTCGGCTAGACCGATCAGTCAACTGCATCCCGGCTAGACGTCGTGTTTTTTTTCTTCGACCATTGCCGCCGACTTACACAGTTGTGGTCCACATGTCAGCAATGTAACAACGATATCGGCCTCGGCACCCAAATTGATTTATTATGTCTAGCGAACTGGTTCCGCCGGAGTGACTCATCCGGGCCCACGCGCTGAGCATTAGGTCCTCTTCGCATCGTGCTTTTTGAGTTGTTTTGGGCCAGATTCAAATTAGCGCCACCAACCTGTTAGTCATGGCACTAAATAAGATCTTCACTTCGTACCTTCGTAGACAACGATAAGGCTTAGCGGCTTGTATTACTGTGTTTGCGATTTTCTTTTCGCTAATTACTCGCTTCTTGGACGATCCAAACCACGCTCTTTCGGCCGTCGATGACTCACTCACTCGGGGCGAATTTCCCAAAACAACCAAACCCCAAACCGATTCGTGGAAATCCATCCCCTGCGCTGTCTGGTCGCTTGTCGCCGTCGATCGTAGCGCTTTCGCTGCTCATAATTGCGTCATATTCGAACCACGGAGCCACGCACCGACCGCCCGTCACCTGTCACCGAAAACTCAATGACAACGAAAACGGGAAAAACATTTGGTTTCGCGCTTTTTTCTTTTTCGCACCGATACGCACCATTAGGGCGCGTCGTCCTCACGGATCGGGCGGAGGAATATCAACATTCGGTTCCGACGCTTCCTAGAACTGTTGGCAACGGGTTGGCGACAGCGACAGCGGCCCACAACCGGCACGGATTATTGTCACGATTTTATTTTTATGTCATATGGTCACCATCTGTCGGATCATCTCGATCGCACGTGTTTCTCAGTGCGCACACCGCAGAGTGTCTGAGCGTTCCGATCTGGTTCGCTTCATCAGATAAGACACGAAGCCCTGCCCGGGGCGCATGTGCACCAGGAGCAGTTCAATCCGGAACAGACTCAAAGTGATGACGTTGATGAAGATCATGGATCGTACGGTCTTCTATTGGGAACTTCCATCTCAGCTTGAACCACGGTAGTCCTAACACACCGCAAAGACATCCCTCCGCAGACACATAAGTCTGTGGCCATTTTTGCTTCCCAAATTTGCCTACGATTCGGACAGATTACGAACCATTTAGCTTGCTTCATTTCCACCCATTTTCATCTCACGCACACCACACACTCGAATGTGAAGTCCGTTTTCCCAAACTCTTGCCTGTGGGTGCGCCCGGTGACCGACTTAGACCGCGCCGTGCCGTGAGTGAGCGTTGCGCAAGGAGAGACAATTCTGTGACCTATCTTCGGCCCAGGAGAGAGAGCGAGAGAGTTGGAAGCGTTTTCGGGATCTTTGCGCCAGTCATTCGGTGGGACACGTACCGTCCGTAAGTTGATCGTGGTCCAACAGCGGAGTGACACTGCGATTCGTGATCTTTGAGGTTCGGTTCCGTGGATTTCACTGATTTAGCCATTTCCGTTCTGTTCTGTCACCACTCTGTGCCTTAATACGACTGCCCGGCAAGCGTACCAGGCTGCTAACTACTTGCTGCCCACTGATCCAATTCCTGTCTGTGCATTCGTGGCTAACCTGGCTCTATCTGTTGGGTGCGGAAGAATTGAAGCCATTTTGGTGGCAGTGCCGTCGTGACTGAGTCCGAGCAACGGTTCGTAGATAACTCAGGAACTCTGTTACTCTTGGTAAAAAATGGCACCGAGGGTCTGAAAACTTTAGGGAAAGGAAAAAGTTGCAACTCTGCGAAGTATATCTTGGTGCAGGATCGGGGTGCAGACCCGCGAACTCGCATCACCAGTGGCAACTAGTGTGATGAAAATGTCTTAAAATAGATTTCTCCATTAACTGTGGATGCGAAGCAGCTGCGGCGGACCCGATCCGCCGTGCAGTGTTGTAGGTAGTGGTTCTGCATCTCACGGTGCGGCGCGGCTTTGCTGAGATTGAGAATCCTTTGCTGAGCCACCGAGAGCAAGCGACTCTCGGGAAAAAGATAAAATGGAGAAAGATATGTTTCGAGTCGTTACGATCGCAGCAGTATTTCGATCGTCGTCGTGTACATTTTCGTTCCTTGGTATAACTTTTTATGGCCGCATTTTGGCGGACGCCGCAGAGTTAACCGCTTGAAATCATCGTTCTAATTTAAACGCAAGTTCGATAGTGCTCATCGTACAATTGATCGTGGAAAATTCCTCCCATGATCCAACTGAACTCGGTGGATGGAATAAAATTAAACGGAATGTTTATCTCGCATCGTTCCTAGGTCTAGTTCCCCAATCGCTGTAAAATAAGCTTAAAGTTTCGATGGCATCCTTTCCGGTTCGTCGCAACGCTAACTATCCGCTTGCTGGGGCTGCTTCCGCTTTCGAGGGTGCTGCCGGCGAAGAAACGGATGTCGATTCGTCTCACGCCGCACGGTACCACTCTTCTGCCTCGTCCACATCTTCCACTTCTTCGTCCGATTACGAGTATCTCAATCTTTTCCACAAACTCGACCATCTGCAACGCTCTCCGCTGGCCGGCCTGTACAATGTGATCGTTCACAGTCAGCCCGAACTGATCGTATCCGCGCCCGAGTGTGCTGATAATCCTGTCGGTGGTGCTGCCGCTGCTGCCGAGCGTCCCTTACCGACGATTGTTACCACTCCACCTCCGCCATTACCACCGCCATCATCTCCACCACCTTCATCACCAACTCCAAAACCAATCCAAACACCAACTCCACCTGCATGCCCACCGGAGGAAGGTAATAAGTGTACCGGCGAACGAACGGTTGGCCAACCAAAAGCTCACAAGGCTCATAGGCTAGTTGTCGTTCAATCGATTGGCTTTCGATGTGCTACTTCACGCAACAAATAAGAATCACACCCAGCCCCCAAAATTGATCGATCTTTCCACCACTTGCCTTTCGTTTCTGCAGTTCACGTAATCGGTAACGATATACACGAAAAGATGCCTCCATTAACCGCTCAGCGCCCGTACGTGGAGATCACCGAGCAGCCACATCCGAAGGCGCTACGCTTTCGCTATGAGTGCGAAGGACGCTCGGCCGGATCAATTCCGGGCGTCAACACGACGGCCGATCACAAGACCTTCCCGAGCATACAGGTGCACGGGTACCGGGGCCGGGCCGTGGTAGTGGTGTCCTGTGTCACCAAGGAGGGCCCAGATCACAAGCCCCACCCGCACAATCTGGTCGGCAAAGAGGGCTGCAAGAAGGGCGTTTGTACCGTGGAGATCAACAGTACCACCATGAGTTATACCTTCAACAATCTCGGCATCCAGTGCGTCAAGAAGAAGGACGTCGACGATGCGCTGAAGCTGCGACAGGAGATCCGGGTCGATCCATTCCGAAGTAAGTGTCCGTCTGTTCGACTGGGAATCACGTCCTTAATCGGAACGTCGCCTTTTCAGCCGGATTCGCTCACGCCAAGGAACCGGGCTCCATCGACCTCAACGCCGTCCGGCTGTGCTTCCAGGTGTTTCTCGAGGGACAGCAGCGTGGCCGGTTTACGGAACCACTGGCACCCGTCGTCTCGGACATCATCTATGACAAGAAGGCGATGTCGGATTTGATCATCTGCCGGCTGAGCGATAGCACGGCCCCGGTGTGCGGCGGCAAGGAGATCATCTTGCTGTGCGAAAAGGTCGTCAAGGAGGACATCAAGGTGCGGTTCTTCGAGAAGAAGGGCAACGTCACGGTGTGGGAGAATTACGGCGAGTTTTCACACACGGACGTCCACAAGCAGGTGGCCATCAGCTTCCGGACGCCACCGTACCGATCGATCGATATCACCGATTCCGTGGAGGTAAGTGAACGGCGGGAGATAAAAAAAACGAACGAAGATATTGAATATCCCCGATTCGATTGCAGGCATACGTACAGCTTGAGCGGCCATCGGACAACACGTACTCGGAGGCTCGTGAATTCAAGTTCATCCCGCTAGACACAGGTAGGCGCCGATTTTCGTCTCTACAGCGTGATCTTGCGAACAATCCTAGCGACACTCCCGAGGACCGGCTCTTCAAGCGCATCCTCCTGGAGGGATCGAACCGGGCGCTGGTGGAGCGCCAGCGGCCGAAACCGATCACGAACGGTGCCCCGGCGGTTCGCACCGACGAGGTGATCGTGCTCGACACCCCGAACGTGGAGGATAAACCGTTCGCCACGGAAACGGTATCTAGCGATCAGAAAACGAACGAATGGATACAACGAAATGAGTTCAGTGTGGCCATCAACAACAACAACAACAACATCAGTGATGAAGCATCATCTGGTAACGATAATCGTATGGTCATTGGGGATACGAACAACAATATCTACCAGACGAATTCGTTCGATATGCCAGACGGTGGCGTCAATCCGTGTGCGACTGAAATGTCCACCGAAACTGTTGCTGCTGTTGCTGCTGTTGGCGATGTTGGAGGTGTGGTCAGTGACGAAGATCGCACGTTGAACGAACTGCTGGAGCAAGTGGCTGAGCTGGACGAGATATACACCGATCATCAGCTGCGCCGCGAGAACATGATTCTGGAGCACGAGCTGAACACGCTGGAGCAATCCGTGCCCGTCCAGCTCGGATCACCGGGCGGTGAGCGGATGGACATTGACGAAGTGTTTGATGATGCCGCCACCTACACCAGTCTGCAGCGCGCCTTCAAGAATCCCCTCTCCATTTCGCTCGGTCCACCGGTACCTCCGAGACCGGAGCACGCCAGACTTGATCCTGGCGTGTACGACGCGGTAGAACCACTGCACGTTCCCACGATTGAGGTGAGCTCGCTGAAGCGCGAGTCGCCGGAGAACGAAAAGCTACCACCGTTGCCTCCGAAACGTGCCAAACCGAGCGTGCAGAACAAGGAGAACACGGCGCTCGATGCGAACGATGAGGTGCTCCTGAACACCATCATTCGCAAGGGCTCGATGCGTAGCCTGGTACCGCGCCCCCAGTCCGACCAGATCATCATCATGAAAACGCCGGACAGTCCACCAACCAAGAAGCTGCCCCCAACACCGCCCGCTTCCCCGTCTAAGGCGTCCACTAGTGGGTCGGGTGCCGGGGACTTTAGTACACTGCCCAAGAATGGCAGCAAAAAGCCCGGCTTCTTCTCGAAGCTGTTCTCGCGCAAGAAGAGCAAATCCGATCTGACCGCCAGCACCAGCACACTGAACCGCAAGACACCCGGGGCCGGTGATTCGGAAGACTCGACCCCGGTCCATGGGGCCGGTGGGGGAAAGAAACTGCGCGATTCGACCGGCCGCGGTTCGTTCCGGGATGCGGTGAGCGCGGATAAGCGTAAACCGGGCAAACCGGTTGCCCGCAGTGTCAGCAGTGTCAGTGCCCGCCGGCCGGCCTCCGAAGCCAATCCGGATTTTATCTACATCCCACTGAAGGGTGACGGTCCCGGAATTGCCATGCAATCACGTAACGGAGGCAGCGGAACGCACCTGTCCCTGCCGGGCAACGATTCGTACGAACGGGCCAGTACGGCTTCACTGCCACCGCTCGACCGGAAGGCCGTCAGTGCCCTGCAGCTGGATGTGCCCATCCAGGATGGCAACCTGGAGCTGGTGGCGATCGCTGACGCACGCAGCATAAAGAATCTCGTTGAAGGCAACTACGGTGTCCAGCTGGACCCGAGCGTAGATCTGACGGAGGCGGAACACTTTGCCCTGTACACCTCGATAGCCCCGAACGCGGCACTGAGCGAGTTCGACGAAACCTCCTGCTACTATGCTCCGGTCGAACCAAGTCCACTGGCCTCACTCCCAACGCAGCAGCAACAGCAACAGCAGCAGCAACAGCAGCAATACCAAACCACCATGATGGCCACCAACAGTGACGTCTGAGAGGAGCTTTTCACTTTTGTTTTTGATCCCCTGCTGTGCCCTGACCTTTTGCAGTGCGACAACGTTTTAACCATATCATCCTAGAGGCCCTACTACGGGCCGGCAGCAATCCCTTAATGACCACCCGTCCACATGCTGTAATGCCTTTAATTTTCTTTTTTTTTATTTTCCACGATTCCCATTCTATCCGGTTCCGGTTCCACTAGCAGAGCTCCGACGGAAGCGACAGAAAGTCGGCTCATCGAATGTGGGCATGGGGGTCACGAAGGTTCAGGCAAGCATGAACGCCGGGTCCGTTCCGAAAATGTTCAAACTTGACGATGATGCAGGAACGAGCAGTTTAATGCCTCGTAAGTTGCCATTCTGTTCTTCTTCTCGGTGGTGGGCTCTGTGGGTATTCCATCTTCTCGTGGAACCATCTTCTCTTCACGCCTCTGTCTCTCTCTCTGTCACGCCTCGTCCCTTGTGTTGAGTTCCTGGCAGTGGACCTGGAACGTTGTTTCACCATTTCAAACCATCCTGCACATTCACGCAACATTCGTCCTTTGGCCATTGCGGACTTTCCGTTTCAATCGATCTCGATGTTTCCGTTCTGTTGTTGCACTCCATGCTCACGCCGTTCCCATCGCGCACCCCTTCACCTGTGGTATCGTGGTGTTTTTGGAGCCGTTGTTAATGGGCCATTTGGTACCGAAAACTATTAGAAATTTGTAACGTTGGCAATTGTTGTTGTTAAAGGAAACGGAACATTTCCTAGCCGATCCCGTGGTCCTGGTTGCCACCGGACAAAAGGCTGATGTATTTTGCAGACCATTGCGTTTTTGGCCAGGAGTCAATGGTTCCAAATTTGTTATTGTTGGTATTTGTAACTTGGCACTCGGATGTGTTGGTGGCTTACGCAGTTGGATCTTTGGGAATTAACTAACATACAGACACACACTGCATTCAATAACAGACCATTGGGTAGTGGATAAAGGATCATCATAAGTAATAACATTCATTTTGGGAAAACACCAAAACAGCCGTTGGTATACGAATTTCAAGTTTGAAGTTCCATCATTGTAACACGTGCCATCTATTTGTGAAGTTTGTAAGCGGAACGAAGGCTAGGGCGCATGTCCGGTCCGTGGTGTGGTTGCCTGGTGCAAGGATTCGAATGGAACGACCGGATACGCGTAACTGTTAGTCCATGACCAAGGCAGAGATAGCATTAATCAATTTGGCCAGACAGACAATTGGAATAGCTGTGGAAATCCATGTAGTTAATTTTGAGGCCGACCGTTACGTTTTTGACGGCGGTAACCGACGCAGGTGGAGAAGGCAACCCCGAACTAGGGATTAAAACAAATCATGAACTTCGTGTCCCCATTAGCCAATATGTATCGATTTCGGAGTTTATGTTTGCTGGAAAAAGTTATAGCGTAATGAGAGTGGGGAGTAGTTTTCGGAGAGAACCTTTTACAATACCCTGCGTATGATTCTTTCTATCGTTTTTGTCTTGTTTCTACCGCTCGCAAACTGTAAGGCAATAGTGTTTGCATAGAATAGCCAAACCCTGACATTTTCTCCTATTGTCTTTTGAAAGTGACAACACGTGGTTTTACAATATAATGAAGGGAACCTGTAGTCCATTGTAGAGTTAACGAAACCAAAGAAAACATACGGCATACGCGTAACCGTGAATGGCTCTCGACATCGCAGAGCGATCGTTAGTGTTAGTATTGTATCGAGTCAATCAATCACCAAGTCAACTTGTTAGTCTTTGAAAAAGATGAATAAAGGCAGTGAATTTATTGTAAGAACCCAAAACGAAAGTTATATTATTTAGATAAACTCAAACTAAAGCTAGGTGCAGTGTACCTCACCAACCGACTAGAAGCTGTAAGATGGCTCACGGCGAAGAGTAAGTTTGAAGAATGTCTTGGTTTTGTTGTTTCATCGTGTTGTGTTAGCCTACACTAACATTACGCCCAGTTCATCAATCTTTCTAATTTTTAATGTTCACCGTCGATCATGCATGATTCTTGTTTTCAAATTTCGTAACATGTTTTCTATGTGCCCTAACGGTTAGCAGTTGCTAATTGCTTGAGTTTCGCTGTAACGTAACTAGAAGCGTGCTAAATCCTCTCACTAAACGAAAGCCTTTTTTGCAGAGGGACTGTACAACTACAATCACAATTCGTTATTCATGCACATGCCAAAAGAGGAAATTAAGCACGAGCCAGGAGGTAAGGCCATCCTGTACCGGATCCTGTACCAAACTATAACTTTCCACTGTTACAGAGTCTCCGAAGCACAATGCCACAAACCAGTACCAGTTGCAACCGATGCAAGGGATGATGAACACCCAGAGTACTTCTCCGGGACCCGATCGGTCACCGTCGAACCTCACTCCGTCGCCAGTGATGATGGGTGGTCCGATTTCTCCACACGATCCCGGTAGCATAACGCCAACACCGCCCGCATACACCACGTTGAACGGACCGGTGGGCAATCTTTACTTCGAAGCAACCATGGCCAACCCACAGCACCTTCCCAACGCCACCAACCCCATGTTTGACCTGAGCATGCCCGGGCCGTCCAACGGCTGGGTACAACCAGTACCAACAACGAATCAAAACGGTCTCAACCGGCCCATGGATCAAACGCCTCTGAATGTTGGAAGCTTCGGTTCGTTACCACTGGTCGGAGATCCAACCCTGGGCATGGTGTCTACCAGTGTCCCCAACAACGTTACCAACCAGTCCATGAGTTGCCTTCCGTCCATGAATTCCGACATCAACCTCAACATGGTGGACTTTGAGCCGGTGCTGAACTCATCCGAGATACGGTACGTCCTGGGAACGTTCTCCAACTCGGACCTAAACCGGTTGGCGCAGGTTGCGCAAGGACAACCAACCGGCACCAGCTACCCGCAACAGAGCACAAACATCCCGCAGCAAACGGTCAAGACACCGCTGGCGGGGCAGCAACAGCAGTTGCAACCGTTGCCCGATCTTAACGACAACGACGAGGAGCTTACGGACAGCTTCACACGACTCAGCACCAACGATTGAAACGGCATGCGCCACACATTCGATGCCGCCCGTCCGGAATGCTCAAACTCAGCGACCCATCAGTAATGTTCCCATGTACATGTGTCTATTTGATTGTTAAGTTTTTTTTACATTAAACTGACCGAACGCCAGGAAAATGTTGCACAGATGTTATTACTTATCGAGAATCGATTGAAGCAATGATGTGGTAAGTGTTGTTTTTTCCGCCATCGATTCGAAAGGTGGATATCCTGAGAGTTTCGTGTTCCATCTAAAAATAAAAATAAAAACAATTCAGTGTCCACATAAACAAAAACATGAGATATCCTCCAATACCAACAGTTTTGCTGCAAATAACATACCAAAATTTAGCTATAATTTTGAGTCTCGCAGGACATTGAATCTGTTTAAAACTATATTTCCATTGAATAGGCCTCACTGGCGAGAGCATTTCACCTAAACTAAAGCATGGCCCACTTAAAATCGGGAACAATTGTATGATTTCTAGCAGCGCCTCTGATGGTCGGATTTCAAATCTGTTAAAAGTCATATCTTTAGTAAACATTCGACTTTCAGTGCTGAAAGTTTCATTTAGGTGCGCGGAGTTTATAGAAAGTCATGCTTAATGGAACTCAAAAGAAGAAGAAACAAATCTGCACACTCACGTCGAGAACCCCATGTGGTCTGCTTTAAAAATCTCAAAAACACAAAAATTCGCAAAAGAAGGATACAATAAGAGGGACTTTATCGCAAAGCATATGAACACACCAAATTGCCCTAAACTCCATCCAATCGAAAATTATTGGGCAACAATCAATAGGAAGTTGAAAAGGTCTGGAAAGGTCGACTGCCGAGAAATTAAAAAAAAAATAAGCCGCTTAAGTGGACCAGAAGATTGCACAGAAAATAATGGCGCGCATTCCAACGAAAGTTCGCGATTTCATCCGACGACCAAAATAACAAATTTACGAATTTTTTCTCTTAAAGTACAATAAAATACCTTTAATTTGACACCTTGAAATGTTTCCTAAGTCAAACGAACTCCGAGAAAGAGCTAATGCAATTGTTCCCGATTCTAACTGGTCCATGCTTTATTTGCCAAGATTACTAGATCGATAGATCCTTTCGTTCAGTTTATCCAACGTCAATTAAAACGCTTCTCTTTGATTGGCGAATGTGGTTGTGTAATGCGTGCAAAGTACCGCAAAACCGATTGTTTAGGCGACAAACTAAATCTCCTGCATGCCCATAATCTATAGGGCCGTGTCTCGAAAAGCCAATCAACCAGTAAAACATTTCTAGGTTCGATCATCAGCCACTTGGTGTGTGATTTTAAGTGTATCTGAAAGGTTCGTCGATCATCGAAGTTATAGTCATGTGAAGGGATACGAAAAAAACAGAACAAATGAGCAAACTATAAGCACTCTAGAACTGGCGTTCGAAAGTGTTAAAGCTATTAGTGAGGTTTACATTTACCTGGCATTCCGCATCAGGCATTCTGGTGTTCTAATGATAAAATGTCTTTATTGGATGACAAATGCACAGCCAATTAATACAGTGACATTAATGTGTATGGGACATCGATCGTGTCCTCTATTGATTTTCCAATTTACACGATTCGCTGATTGTTTATACCTTCGTTCCTCACCCAGCACGACGGTAATCGATTGCGTGTCATAAGACGATCAAGCGGGCACACTGTGTATTAATAATTCGCTCAAGAGTTAGTTCAAGTATTGTAACTGATCATTTCTAGAATATCGGCATGTAAACATCGTCACCAGAGATGTCCCGTAAATGGACAGTGTTACCATCTAAACGATATTTTTTTATTAAACGGTTCCAATCAAGCGTTTCTGCCCGTGACCAGTTTGCTCCGGCTCTCGTATTTACCTGTCCTTTTCAACGGCTTTTCGGATCACAAAATCCGAGACCAGGACCGTGTTTACCCGTGCTCCTGCCAACGTTCAGTGGACACCTGTCGTCTAATTTCGTTTCAAAGTTCGAACGCCCAGCGTCCTTTTCATAACCCGTATTTTTGATGCAGAAAACATTCTGGGTACGCGCATTGCTGGAGAAGCCACAGGTCAGCAAACACGAACCTAGACACGAGAGGCTGCACCTGCACTGTGCAGGTCATAAAGTGCGTGCTGGAAAGGCTTGAGATTCGAACTAGGTTGGGTGTCATCTATAAAAGAGGCTCAATTGTGCGCTGTGGTTCGGATGAACCTGTACATAGGCTGTGCCAAATCTGTGCCTTTCGTTTCGCGTCGAATAGTTTGACGGTAATACCACAAGAATGCCACCGCAACCTACACAACGGCCGTATATGGAGATCACCGAGCAGCCACATCCGAAGGCGCTACGTTTTCGGTATGAGTGCGAAGGTCGCTCGGCAGGATCGATTCCCGGTATCAACACGACGGCGGATCACAAGACCTTCCCGAGCATACAGGTGCACGGATATCGTGGCAGAGCCGTGGTAGTGGTGTCTTGCGTGGCCAAAGAGGGCCCAAACCATAAACCTCATCCACACAATCTGGTCGGCAAGGAACACTGCAGAAAGGGCGTGTGTACCGTAGAGATCAACAGTACCACCATGAGCTACAACTTCAACAACCTCGGCATCCAGTGCGTTCGCAAAAAGGACGTCGACGATGCGCTGAAGCTGCGACAGGAGATCCGGGTCGATCCATTTCGAAGTAAGTGTCCGTCTGTTCGACTGGGGATCATGTCCTTAATCGGAACTTAACCTTTTTAGCTGGATTCGCTCACGCCAAGGAACCGGGCTCCATCGACCTCAATGCCGTCCGGCTGTGCTTCCAGGTGTTTCTCGAGGGACAGCAACGTGGCCGTTTCACGGAACCACTGGCGCCCGTCGTCTCGGACATCATCTATGACAAGAAGGCGATGTCGGATCTGATCATCTGCCGGCTAAGCGATAGTACGGCCCCGGTGTGCGGCGGCAAGGAGATCATCTTGCTGTGCGAAAAGGTCGTCAAGGAGGACATCAAGGTGCGGTTCTTCGAGAAGAAGGGCAACGTCACGGTGTGGGAGAATTACGCCGAGTTTTCGCACACGGACGTCCACAAACAGGTGGCCATTAGCTTCCGGACGCCACCGTACCGATCGATCGATATCACCGATTCCGTGGAGGTAAGTGAACGGCGGGAGATAAAAAACGAACGAAGATACTGAATATCGCCGGTTCCATTGCAGGCATACGTACAGCTCGTCAGACCATCAGACAACGCGTTCTCGGAAGCCCTCAAGTTTGAGTTCACACCAGTAGATATTGGTAGGTTCCGAATCCGAATCAGCACATTGAACGCTTCTGCGAAATACGATTCAACCAATTTCTGATACTTATTTTACCGCCTCACAGAAATAGAGCTCCGACGGAAGCGACAGAAAATCGACTCGTCGATCGATAATCTCAGGGATCCGAAACGTTTCGCCAACATGAACACCGGCACCGTTCCGAAACTAGTCAACCACGATGAGAACAACGCGAGAGAAAGCGCTGCGCCTCGTAAGTATTACTTTCATCCTTGTATCCTTTCACCCTTAAAAGTCCGCTCTTATATTTTTTGCAGAGAGAATGTACAACTACAACCCAACCAATTCGCTACGTACGCCAAAGGAGGAAATAAAGCACGAACTCAGAGGTAAGTGCAAAAAGTGGCCGTGGGTTCTCTCAGCGTACCACTCAACTCTCGTCCCAATCCCTCGTCACAGAGTCTTCGCCAAACAACGAACCGTGCTACCAACCGATGCAGGGAATGATGATCACTCAACATCCTGCCACAGGATCCGATCGCTCACCGATAATCCTTACACCGTCTCCAGTTGCCGTTTCACCGCAAGAGCCTGAGAGCGTAACGCCAACGACCCTTGCCTACACCACGCTGAATGGCCCGGTGGGGAACAATCCTTACGGTGGTGAACACGTCGTTCCTCCACAACGAATGGCTCCTACGATGCCAATGTTTGACGGGCCAGGACCTTCAAACGGTTGGGTACAACCAGCACCGTCGTTGACTAGCGTCAACAACATCATTCCTTCGCCGATGGGTCACCACAGCCGTCACATGGATCATTCTC
Source organism: Anopheles bellator (assembly GCF_943735745.2). NCBI lineage: Eukaryota > Metazoa > Arthropoda > Insecta > Diptera > Culicidae > Anopheles > Anopheles bellator. The sequence continues at coordinate 67,834,558 of NC_071286.1, forward strand.
TGAGCGTTGGCAACTTCCGCTTCCTGAGTAAAGACTCAATGCATCACACCGGAGAACCTAGTTCGGGGATGGTCCCTACCAGTGTCACCAACAACTACGCCATGAACCCGAGCTTTCCGCCTATGAACTCCGACATTAACCTCAACATGGTCGACTTTGAGCCGGTCCTGAACTCGTCCGAGATCCGGTACGTCCTGGGAACGCTAGCTCCAGCTACTGGGCAAGGACCTGCAGCGGGTTACCACCACCAGAACGGTTCCTACCAACCAGTCATGACGCCCCTGGCGGGACCTCCCGCTCACGGCCAGCAACCAACCCTGCCGGACCTTCACGACATCGACGAGGAGCTGACCGACAGCTTCACGAAACTGAGCACCAATTGACCAATCCCTTTGTACAGTGTGTTGTTAAGTTTTTTCCTTGATTACGTTTTGTTGCAATAAAACCTGACTCCAATCAAACACAAGTGGAGGTTGTTTGAGCTGGGCGTTTATGTTATCATTCGGGAAATGCGGAGCATCCAACTGCGACTTGCTCTATTGCTTTTAATACACCAACCAACCATAGCAATGACAACGATGGACACTGCGCGACTACTGCTCGCACCCGATACTCCTCGAGAACGAGTCCATCGATTTCCACTTGGCTCGCGAATCGCACGGCCGGCCGTGAATCTGCTCGCAGCTTTTCACCGTCAGAAAGCTGAGCCGGGGCCGCTCGAGGCCCAGCTCCGTCAGGCTGATCGCTTGCGGGCAGATGCGATGCGGGAAACGGGGTGACCCGCGAATACGTTCCCGCCCCGCGCCCGGCTGCTGCTGCGGAACGTTCGAGGGGTGCCGCGATCCAGCCCCGGGTCCCGTCGCCGGTGGCAGAATGAAGTTCACCCGGGGTTCCGAGGCGGTCAGATTGTGGTGCTCGCTTTGGCAGCTACCGATGGTGTAGATCGATGGCGGATGGTCGTCCGACTCCGGGTCGAGCTCTTGAAATATGGCCAGGGTGGACTTGCGGATGACGGCGGTCCCCGTCACCGAAGGGACCCTCGGGACGCGCGGAGTGAAGATGTGCTTGATACGACCCATCACACTGGTTCCGGTAGCTACCGGTTGCCGGTCGTCGAACAGCATGCCGGACACGGTCTGCTCTCCGTTCGGTGGGCCGCCCATCGACGGGTCGATCTTGGGCTGTGAGCTAAAGGCGATGTTCCGCTTCATTGGCGATGACAGCATCGGATCGACAGAGGGCCAGCTGGCGCGTGGAATGATTGGTGGGAGTACGGAGAGCAGCAACATCGGCAGCCCACCGCCGGATGCTGGCACACGGGGCAGTGCGCCTGCGATCCCGACATCGTATGCTGCCAGGTTTGGTTCCGAAGATCGTGGACTTCCGGACGGTGAACCGTCGGCGAGCAGCAATCGCTCCAGGCGGCAGATTTCCGCATCAAGCAACTCAATCTCCTTCCGGTACACGCGGTTCTGGACCTCGACACGGAACTGCAGCTCGCGCCGATCGTCCACCACGAACCGGCGCGTGTTGAACTCCATCTTGAGGCCCATGCTGTGTATGATCGGATCGTACACTTCGCCCTGCTCGAGGATGTCCTTAAGTTTGGGCAGAAACAGCAGACACAGTGTGGCCGTCGTCGAGCTGAGCACAAAGCCGGCCATGATGACGAACGCGAGTGTCACCTTCTCGTAGAGCAGATTGGCCAGCACGACAACGCTGGCACTAGTGATCACCACCGAGTACACCGAAATCCCAATGTACTGCGAGTCGTTCAGGGCCGAGATCTTGACGTTGCGAGTTTGCCACGCCATGTAGACACCACCGACCAGCAGCAGGCCCTTATAAGCGTACAGCATCCCCAGCCAGCCCTCGTAATGCCGCGATCGGCACAGTTCCACCTGCGGCAGAAACACCACACTCCGATCGGTGGCGCTGATCTCGAGTGACAGGTTGTGCAAATGACGTTCCAACGGGTCGGCTGCCATCCAGAACGACACGACGGATGCGTCCACCAGCAGCAACGCCCCGATGACCGAGATGAGCTGCGTGTCGCGCAGGATCCGATCCCGACACAGGCCACCGGCGCTCTGCGTGAAGATCCGGTAAACGCGGAACGTCTTCGCGAACATGGAGCCGAACGCAAGCGAAAATCCGGCCGACAGGAAGTAAACCCGGGCCATACAGATGGTCGCGAAGCTGACACTCGAACCGGGCAGCGTCGAGTGGTCCAGACCGAGCAGGATCGTGGCAGCGTACACGAGAATGCACCCGCACACGCTGATCGTGCTCAGCTTCGGACTCGACAGCTTGATGGCCCTGATGGGAGAGACCCAAGGAGACAGATTAATCCTGAGCAGCGCACCGCAGGCGAGGTGTCTATCACTTACTTGAGCTTCCGGAAGCGCAGGTTCAGCCCGAGAAAGATCACCGACAAAGCGATCCCGACCAGGGACAGCACCACGACGGTATAGAAGGCTACCGGGTCGATCGTGTCGACGCGCAGCTTCAGGATACGCCGCGCAATCGGCACCTGTCCATCGGCGGCCCACACAATCGGCACACACGAGCGACACCCGAAATGGAGCGTCGCGTTCTTCGGATGGTAGAACGCGATCGTCTGCAGCTGACCACGCTGAATCTGATGGAAGGACGTCGTCCCGATCCGGTCCGGCCCATCGAACGATACCGGCCCGGAGATGCCATTAAACTTGAGCCGATCGAATTGACGCAACAACTCGGCGGCGATATCGTACCGCGTGTAGTCATAGTCCGCCAGGTGGACACGCCGGGCGGCCACGTGCTGTGACCAGGACTTTTCGGCCCCGCGCAACGCCAACGCCATCGCCCACACGGCATCGTACGTTTGGGGCGCAAACTCCGACACCGCATCCGACACGTTCATTTCGCGCAGCTTCTGCAGAAAAATGCGGTTCGTCTGGAAAGAGGCACCAATTCGTTCCGATACAATATGTGCCGGAGAATTATTGGACCCCCCCTTTGGACCCCCCCTTTGGACCCCCCTTTGGCCCATTGTTTCTGTCCGCCCGGGCCGCTAATCCTGGGCGATTGGAAACGAAACAATTACACGGCTGCCGATACTCACTAATCCGCTGAGGGCCGTGCCCATCCCGACGATGCTGTTGTAGCTGGAAACGATTATCAGGTTCTCGACCGCGGCCAGCAGTGCCTTCGGGGGACACGACGTCGCCGCCGCCGTCAGCCACCAGGACGAGATGTACGTGTCCTGCAGGATCCACGCGTACTCGGGGCCGTACATGCCCAGGTTGTACACCTGCCAAAGGACGTCGAAGGCCAGTAGTAGTACACGCCCCCCCTCCCCGCACTCCCCGGTGACTCCCGGTGACTTACCTCGCAGAACAGTTGCGGTGCAATTTCGTGCGAGAAGCTCCCAATAATCACCCGAATGTCTCGATCCTGGCGGGACGAAACGCAGACACGGCGTACGAAGAGCCGGATAATAATCGTGTGTCGGTGTGTGTGTGTTTCGTAATCCTTTGCAAAAAATCGTGGTGGGAAGGTGCGGGTGGTGGGGGTGCCGGGTGGTCATAATGAACTCAGGGATTAGTGGGGCGAACAGTCGGTTCGGTGCAAGCAAAATATGGTTTCCGGGTGGAAATTCATGCTGACGGTCGCTGGGACTCTTACCTAAACTTACTGGCCAGGGCCGGGCCAGCGTGTGTACGTGCGTGCGTGTCTGTGTCTGTGTGTGGTTTTGTGTGTATGGGACGGACACAACGTGGCTACACTACACTACACACGCATCCGGGATACAGAGGATGGGTCGGATGGGGCCATGTGAAGGGGGGGCAGGGAGCTAAATAATACCCGCAGCAGCTTGAGCTGTTCCTTGAAGTCGGTTTCGGCGAAGGAAATGGTGGCGGCGCACGTGATGTTGGCCCGCTCCAGCTCCGTCACGAGATCGTTGACGGCCAGTGAGTATCCTTCTTCGTTCTGCGAGAACGTGGCCACCATGTCCCAGCCGAACCGGGCCAGGAACGCGATCCGGGCCGGGTGGTGCGAAGAGTCGGGGGCCACGGTGCGGTAGAACAGGGGGAACTCGCGCCGGTCGCTCAGGGCCGGCGCCGTTGACCCGAACGAAACCTGGACCGGAAATCGGAAATGGCGCGAGTTGTCAGTTTGCCGGGGATTCCGTTTTTGATTTACAGGGTGGCAACGTGAAAGTGATATCCTTAAATTATGTCATAAAAATCAAAATATTTTTTTTTTCTCTCCTCCAGCTGTTTTAATAACATGTTACAGTAGTAAACTTGCAATGTATTTAGTTCAATTCAAATTTTTCGCCTTTATGTTTGAATGCGGCCCGAAGTCGCTTTTCGGAAGCATCACACGCCGCACGCACGACTTCGTTAGGCATTTCATCCCAGATTTTGACTAAATGATTCTTAAAAATGTCCAAACTCATATGCTTAATCAGCTCCTAGCATGTATCCCCAGATATTAAAGTCGAATGGTTCGAATTTTGTTTGCACCATTTCAGAACAACCTATGCTTTTTGCGCAAGAGATGAATCGTGAAATCTTGGCACAAACCATCACAGCTGATGCATTTTAGTACCTTTCGAACCCTCTTTTATCCTACCTCTACCTCTCTTTTATCGGCTGGTACATCACGAAGACTTCCACCATAGACACGATCATTTTGTTTGTTCAAAGTTGCCTCCAAAGTGAACAATTTTTGATCCGAAAAAATTATGTTGTCTTCAGGAGCATCCGAGATCTGACAACCCTGTCGGCAATATTTTAGAGAGATAATCCATGAATCCCCTGCTTCTTAAAAGGACTATATCCAAGATCCTTTTCTATTATGTTTTGCATGGAGGTGTGACTCTTTTTCATATCACACTGCTTTGATTACCGCTGAAGTCCGTACAGCCCGTTTTTTTCCCCGGTTTCTTTTTGGGGACAATCGTATCAGTTTCCTTGAAAAGTTTGATGGTCCTGTACACGAATAATCTGGTCAAGTCCAGATTTGACAGCTTTCCCTTCATCAGAATGTTTGTGAGATTTTGAAGATGCAAGATCTTGATTTGTTCTCTATAAGAATCCATTATAACTTTCTGGTGAACGAAACATAAGCACTGACTTTATCACGTATGAATAAACTGTAAACATAGTACTTCTTCAAATAGTAAACAAAGATTGGACCTATAGCTGTAAAAATGAAAACGATGGGCACTCGATTGAGTGTATCACTTTCCCGTTGCTACCCTGTAGTTCCCACACGCACCTGCAGGATGTTCCAGTAGGGTACGATCTTGGCCAGGCTCTCCGTCACCTCGGAGCAGGCCGACCCCAGCACCATGATGATACGCTTGCTCTGGTGGGTGTAGAGTGCGTGGAAGAACCGATCGATGCCGACGCCCGGATCGCACTGTCAGGGACGCAGGAGACGTTAAGGATCGAGCGTGAGGATCGGGTGAAGCGCGACGCCTTACCTGGGTGTCGTTCGTTATCAGCTTCAGCTTGTAGCCCAGCAAGAGGCCCCTTCGGTTGATGTGCTGCACGGCGAGCTGGGCCGCCGCCAGCTCACTGAATCCCTCGCGCCGTTCGCCAGCCTTCGAGCTGAGCTCGAAGAGACCCAAGATCGTAACCTCCTTCCAGCGCCGCTCCCGCCCAGCCGGCCGTGTCCGTTCGAACACCGTGTTGATGATGTTACGGTTGACTTCCTTCGTCAGGTTCGATCCTGACTGCCGATGGCCAGAGCCCAGCACACTTTCGTGGCCCATCAGCTGGTCCGACAGGACCAACACCGCCGTGCAGTACAGCAACAAAACAGTCGCTATCGCAGTAGTCCTCATCGTAGTGTGCCTGTCGCCTAGCAACGCTCCTTACCGTTCGACCGCCATCGACTGACTGGGCGACGAAATCCTCTGTGCAGCGGTGCTGAAGTAGCGAAAGACTACGAGAAAATGAGCAAACGGATGAAACAGCGGTCGTCCTGTCGGTGCCGTCCCGTGGAGGGTGGAAGCCGGAAGTCCGGAAGAAGAACCAAGAACAACATCCCACCGCCTAACGGACGTAAGCGAAGCACTAAATGTTATTGGTGCATGTTTTGAAGATGAACTCTGGATATCCCAGGCAGTGGGATGGACAATTTACAAAGGAAAACTTTTTCTTACAACCATGGCCCCTCTACCACCCATCCACCCACCCGGCACAGCCTAGGAAAGTTATTTTTAAAATAAATCCGCTGCACTCTGGAAGATGATGCACCACTCGTGTCGGGAACGTTCCAAAGGGCTGAGCGATTATTTCGCCAAGGGAAGCATAAATCATAGACACACGGCACGACGGGTTCGATGTTGGGCGTGATTCGTCCATTCTTTCTCCATTCGGCTTGGGGAAACATCGGAGAACAACTTATGGTCGGCGAACTTGGAGTTTTTGGAGTTTTGATGTTGCCGAGAAAAAGTTGGTCCTACGGCCCCGACGTCGAAGGCGAGAGCTTTCCCGAGTGAAGCCGGTCCGACGGTATTGGTATGGATGAGAATTTGCCCGCCTCCATCATCTGGCATTAATTTCGGAGCGGTTTCCCACCAAACCCACAACCACAGCTGATGGTATATTAATGCAGCTCAATTACATCTCTGTGCGGCTTATCTCGGCGGAGTTCGCGTGGAATCGTAATGTAATCCCCATTAGTGGAGCGCTTCGACTTACTGCAGGCGGGATGCGTTGACAGGACATTCCGGTCCCGGTACACGTTAATCTCTGCCACGTGGGTTGCTGAGGCGCGTACCCCAAGCGTCAACCCAAGTGCCTCGAAGCCGGGGGGAGGTCCCATTACGCCAATCAAGCGTCGGCTACGCACATCGTGTGTGCGCACCCAAGTGGAATGACCTTCGCGCTTGAAGCTCCGGAGCGTCCTCGGAGCGTGAGAGCTTAAAGCCTCGGGACTCGCGGAAATCAATCGTCCCCCCCAAGGACGAAGACCGGAAGATTGAAAGCGAAAAGCCAAAACCCGACGGGGACTCCCTGATCCACCGCCCCACTGCACATCCTGAAAGGGTGCGATTTAAACTCCGTGCATCGTCCCGCGGTCCGCCGCGTCCGGAAACGTGACTAGCACAATAGAACCCCGTCGAAGGCCCGTCTCCGCGCGCGCGCACACACACTCGCAGGTGCACACACCATCCCACGAACATCCTGTTATTGTATCACCCGTCCTTGCGAGACCGCTTCATCCTTCTGGGGCCGTGGGCCGCGCCAATTCGAAATCAGACCATCAGAAGCGCTCGGTGGGTGTCATAGATACCTCCCGATCTCCGCGCGCGGTCCAAGGGGATCCTTTTCCAATCGGGTTAGCCCCCCGGAGGCTAATATTATAATGGCAAAAAAAGGTTTCTGTGTGTGGGTGCGTACGGGTGCCGGGCCGTGCTGGGCCGAAGCTGTAGAAGCCAGGCCAACGAAAGCGACCCAGTTCGGGAAGGAAATTTGCTGCAAAGGTACAGTCGGTAATCAAATATGTTTATCATAAAACAATATATATTGTGGTGGGTGTACACGTAGGTCCTTATTTCCACACTGCCTTGTGGTCTCTGGTCTGTACGCGTATAAGGCTCTTTAAGCTGTTACTCGAGGGTTTTCCATTCCAGTAGTAAGCATTAAGTAGGTCTCAGACCTGTATTAAGCGTATATTAAGTAGGGTAGTAAGAAATGGATGTTACGGTTTTATCAACTAACTCAGAAAACTGTTTCAGATTATGGCACGATTTTTTTGGAGTTTTGTTTGTCGTAAATATAGAAACTCCAAACGAGTAAAAGAGTTTTCATTCCCCCCAATTATGAAACTCGAATCGAGAACTCGAACGATCGAGTGAACACAGTAAGAGAGAAAGTAGAATACAGCAAGAGAGAAGGCAGAAAGAGAAAGCTATAGTAAAATGAACTTGAATGACCGTTCGAGTTCTCGATTCGAGTTTCGTAATGGGGCCCATTGTACGATACCGACGTCGGGTTCGTACAGGCGAACATTTATTTAAAAACGGAGCAACAATATTGGCAGTTAATTATAAGCCATAAGTACGCCAGTAATAATCAAACATGAAATCAGTGAAGAGGTTTTAAACACATCACGCTGTACTTTGGCCGTTCAGTGCTTCTCGGTAACAGCTCGTAATGGATAACTCCTAGCAGAACCCACCAAACATCCTACTTTAACAGTAGCACTGTGGACATCATCATGAGTTTCGGCTCCGATTTTTGTTCGACAATTTTTGTCCATTGAGTGCACCTTCGTAGCCCACACAATAGAAATCGGCTTCATTTGTGCCATTACCATCCTGGCACAAAAAGTGACACCGACTGTGGCTACAAGACTGGGCCAAGCACGGATTAGAGCACCGTGGGCCAGCGAGGGATAGTGGGGTACCGGAGGCACTCACCAACTCGGCCGCCCACTTCTGACACGCTCATTGAAACACATTTTCCCCATTGTTTTCCCCGCTCCGCACCGGACCAAGGGGGTTTTCCGCCGAGCGGTGCGCGATGAGCATTGGCCCCATTCTTCGGAACCGACTCGTTTTGCTCTATTTTTTTGCTCGCCTCCACCTACCTGAGTTGATTTCCCATTTTCACCCCGAAAACCGCTGCGGTTTTTGCATCCCGCGAAAATACCCGTGCGCGATGGTGCGTGTCAGGGAATGGCAGGCATCGGCATCGGCGGAAAATGGGGGCCACACTCGAGCGAACCTCGGAGTGAGTGCGGGAAAACAGCAAAACAAGTTTGGGGCGCGCGGACGAAACTTTCCAAGTCCATCCCAGGTTCGATGTTGCCAGGGCTACGGGAGCTTTTGCCACAGCTCCGGTCCAGCAATTTCTGACTTGATTGTCCCGGAGTGCAGGTGGGCTGCAGGACTTTCAACCCCTTTCCGGGGCCGGTCCTCGGTTGGAATGTTTCAAAAATAAACAATATTGATGTCGGCACGGGCTGCCGTGGCCGGCGACAGGCGGATTCCGGAGAAAATGAAGCGAAAGCACTCGACGCAAATTACAGTGACCACAATGGGACCGTTTTGGCTTTCCGATTCCGCCCCGGGGCTTTCCGGCTGCCAGCCCGCTCCCAGTCGCAGGCTGTCAGCAGCTCTTCGCACCGTCTGCGTCCGTCGTTTCGTCAACTCTTTCCAGTCACCGTTTCCGGCTCCCTGAGTCCTGAGGCACCGATCGGGCCCGATTTTTCTGCTCGCTCGCCACACCGAACCTGTGATTGCTCCGGTGCTCCGGAATCATTATTTACAAACTTCTTCACCACAATCCGACCGCATCCGCCGTTGGCTACCTCAACCTCAGTGGCAAGAGGCGGAAAAAAAATCAGCTGCGGGAAAATGAAAAAGGCGCCAGCACGTACTTTCTGGGATGGCAATAGAAAAAGAGAGACAGAGAGAGAGAGAGAGAGAGTCAAGTTCCACACTTGTGCAGGCAAACGTGCAACAAGAAGCGGTTCTTCCGGTGGGGGCCCCCGGGGCAGCGCCATTTTCAAAGAGCGGCCCACCACCTCTTCAGGCTCAAAGTGCAGCCTCAGCAGGCGGCGCGGCGCGGCGTGCTTCAAGCGCACATCTTCACTGATAATTGCGCAAAACGTATCGCCAGGCCCGTCCCGGGCTCTCGAGGACCGGCCCGTCCCACCATGTAGGCACTCCTCCGGGGTACTTCGGGGCCGACGGCTCAACACGTACCTAGGCCAGCCAGCTGGAACACGGAATCGTTCACACGCGTTTGTGTGCCGTTTGTGTCCTGTGGCGTGAAGAACCGTGCCGTTGCTGCTGCTGAACGAGGTGAACGAGCACGGCCAAACGGCACGGATCACGGAGCGTGTGCGACCGGAACTAACAGACAGCAGCGCCGGGCTCGGGGAGATTGCTGGATCGATTTTGCACTCGATCCCCACGACCAGGACGACGACTCCCTTGGCTGTGGCCATGTGGCAGCCTTTACCTTCTAATTGAATTTTAATTTAAATGCATTTAAGAGGAGTGCACTTGAAAGCGGCCCATTAAGAAGAGGTCCTGAGCCAAGAGCCGAGAGCACCAGTGTCACGAGAAGCGAAGTGGCACGAGTTTCCTTTTGCCCTGTGTCTTTGCGCTTCCGAAGGCCGACCAGCAAGTCCTTTTATCGCGGGCCGCCCGGAAATCACGGTCACCACGGTCCGTGTCCGTGCCGTGCCGACTGATTGAACGACGCTCATTAATCCACTCGATGCTGATGCTATTTTTAACTTCGACCTTTCCCGACGGATGTTTGATGGGTTTGGAGTTTGGTGTAATTTAAAGGAAAAAATCTCATCAAAGCGTCAGTACCCGTTGGGTCCTGGGGCCGATTCCCTTCAGTCAACACACCACCGTCCAGCCCAAAATCGATTCCCGTGTCAGTCGGTCGGTTGGGATAGTTCTTGGGTATTTCCCTTCGGCCGCCACCTCAATCTAATGCCGCCGCCCCCCCTAAGGAAGTCCACGGAACCGGAAGTCCTACGGCACGGTGCTATGTGTACACGTGTACCGGTTGCCACTTTGCGTACGTGGTTCCATTTCAATCTCCATTTAAATTTCCCTCAGGGGAGACACACTCACTCATTCACACGGCCACACTGTACTCACTCGCCTTCGCCTTTCTGGACCCGTCTGCGCACCTTTCCACCGTTTCCACCGTGCTTCAAAAACGGCTCGTTAAATCCGAGATACGGAGCACCGTTTTTAGTGTCGAACACTCAGGCGCCAACTTTTCTTGTTTATGTTTTTTTTTGCGTGTCCTGTGGCGCCTTTTTGTCACTCTCTGCTTTCGGGTGGCTTTTCGGCCAATTTTCAGCACGCACCACGCGACCGGCCCAACGGCAATTAATGCTCATCAAAGTTTTAAACGGGGTCGCCGCCAAGTTCACGGGCTCACAGGAATGGGGGGGTCTCCTCACCGGTTGCTTCCTTCCGGTGTACTTGCGTGTGGATGTGTGGACTGCGAACGGGTGCGCGCTTCCGAACGCGCCAAAACCTCAAATGCAACTGCGAAACGTGGCGAGCATCGCTTCGACGGCACACCATCTCCGAGCGCCCAGCATCCTGCATCTTGCTCACCTCCGACGAGATGGACGCCCTCTTCTGTTTCTTTCCCCCGCGTTCGGCATGTTTTCCCAGTTTCCCGCTTTTTTTTCCTGAGCTTTCCTGGCTGCCATTTCCCTTTCCATTATTGAATCCTCGACGGTCGGTTCGCGTGTTCCGCTTCCGCTTCGAATGATGCTTTTCCGCTTCCGCGTCCACGGCGCGACCCGCGAACCCCCTTCGAACCCGGTCGGCGGAAGCACTTCACTGTCGAGTCGCGCTGGTCCCATCAAACCCATCAGCCGACGGTGTCAGGGCCCGCCCGGGACGTCCTTTGACGGGGGCCAGATGGAAATGCTGCCGGTGCACCGCCGCTTTATTTGCTTTATTAATTATGTACTGGGCCCTGCTGCGAGTCGGCCCAAATCTCACATGTGCCCCGGCCTGTCGTGCTGGTGATGCTTTCCGCCTAACAGCACGCGCTCACGAGCGCCCGCACACAAACCTATAGGCAGCATCCTTTCTCTCGCGTATCCTTCGGACGAAGGCACCACGAAGGGCCAACCGTGTCGGCGCCGGCGCACCCGGCGGCCCAGCTGGGAGGGGAAGTTCAATACACGTGCTCTCCCGGCGCCGGTTCCGTTTCGGCGGGAAACGGCACCCGCCGAGGTTATGTTTACTATTGAACCCAAGCATCGCGAAGTATCGATTGTGGCCAGTTTTTTCGTCCATAAAATGGCCATTAGAAGCTCATTAAAAACTGTAAAAGGCTCAAAAGTGTTAGAATGCTAACCATCAATAGCAACAAATAAAAGCGAAATAAAAATCATTAGCAAATCATTTCAGTAATAATTTCGCTCTATTAATTCTCTAATCGAGAGCATTTCCACGTTATGAAACTAACGTAGCTTCCAAAGGTTTTGAGTTAGCCTTAACATTTACTGATTACCTAATTTTGTCCAGTTCTCCCAATGGCCTGTTCAAACTCAAATTTCAATCCGCGGTGACCCGTGCGAATCTACTGAACCGACGAAAACCAGCTGCATCTAGTCGGTTATCATTCGCTGTATTATTTAAAAGCACCCACTAAGCACCCGGCACGCGGCACATTTCACCACCGGCGATGCATAATGTATGCATTTAATTTCATAGAACACTCATTTAAAAGCATTATATAAAAATTATCACCCGTTCTAAACGAGTGCGGTGACATAATGACAAAAAAGGCACCACGCTCCTGCCGATCGTACCTACGGGACAAACAGACAACCAGGGGGGGGGAACCAAACCGGACCGACCGGCCAGCAGAGTACGTGCTCCTAACACACTGGGCCATCCACCACCATACATACTACGCAAAAGGTAAATAAAATAAGAGCCCACGGTTTGCCGGTTAATATTTGATGCGGCAAATTGGAATGAATTTTGCTGCTTCTGTGCTAAATATTTTATCACCGTGCCACCGCCCCTGTGTGGCGCATCCTTACTGGTCGCGCAATCAGCCGCGAGCTTTTCATAAAAAAATACGACCAAAAACATCATTATTCCATTTGCCCAAAATGTGTTTTAAATCGGTTTCCATTGGTCCTAAACAAAGGACGTGCCAGCGGTAGCACCAGCTACGAAACTGGGTTTGTTCGGAGTGGTTGGCGAAAACTCGCCAAAACATCCACTGTGGACTTCCGGTCATGGTGCTGAGCGGGCCGAGTGACCGTGGAAAGTTCCGGAAAAACTAGACACGCGCTACTCACCGTTAGAGCCGTGTGTGAATATTTCATCTCGAAACAGTGCCGGACCGAGCCGTGCGTCCTGCGGCGCTAGTAGCACCAGCTCCGCGTGGCCAGTCAGCACCAGCAGCCGGTGGGTGGTCCTTGCAACACCCCTTGGAAAAGCGGACGGTTGCGCAAAACTCGCTCACCCGCGAGCATAGCGCCGCCCACTTTTCGCGTTGCCAGGCCAACCAAGGATGGCCAGGAGTTGTTGCACTTGTTCGACCTAGGAATCGCTACCGAGTGCTCGACAGAGCAGGCTACCCAGTTATCCTGCAGTCAAGGAAGGAACAATTTGCGTATCCACCATTGTGCGGGACCATTGTGCGACGGCCAGCGCTATTCGGTCGTCTACCGTTCAGGTGACCGGTTCGGTCAGTCCAGTGAGCCTCCGGAAGGTGTCCAGGGCCGGGATTTGTGCAAATAAATCAGCGTTTTGTAGTTGAATTAAAACATTTTAAAGTGGTTTTTGTCAAAAGTGACAGAGTTGTAGAAAATTTCACAAACGCTGATCGAGCGAGTTGGGCGAGGAGTGAACTTCTAGTTGAACTATTGTGACACGTGCGTGATGATGCTACTTCTTCGCAAGGGTCACTAATTGTGCTCCCAAAGTTCGACCTCGAAGTGCCGTAGGGACTCTCGCCGGAACGGGGTTCGGAAAAGCGTGTCGAAAAAGGATGAACACTCTAGCGCAAAACATCAGCCCCATACATTCGTCGCTGGGTCGGTTGGTAAGTTTGTAAGCCCGTTGCCGTGATCGGGAATATTTACATTTTATCGTTCCACACAAAAATGTCCGTACTCGCTACTTCAAACCGGGAGCCACACATTCACTTTCACAGGAATGGCGAACGGAAGTGACAGCGGCACTGCCGGAGCGACAGTGACGCAATGTGTTTCACTGTGAGCCCCCCGCCCGGTAAGGATGCCCAACGCACAGGCCTGAAATGGCGACTGGGCGACACCGAAATAGCACATCGGAATGGCACACCTATCGACACCGTATGCCACATGTAGACAAAATGTTGCAAATTTATCGATTTTCAGATTTGTCATCGAAATCGACGAATGACGACGCCATCCGACGGCGGCAGCGGCGGCACTTTCTTCCGGTTGACGGAATGGATGCCGATGAAAAGGGTAGTAATGCCGGCTCATGCCCCGGGACCCAGGATGGCTTTTTTGAAGGCCACCATGAGGATGTTTAAAGTGTCCTGTGGCTTAATTTTTTTAAATTTCGAACGTGGCACAATTGTCTTTTCTTTCGTCCATCCGATTCCGATACGCGCCATCAGTCAGCTAATTGGTCGGTAACTAATGTGTTTATTATTTAATGAGCTTTTTACGATTTAATTGATAAAGTTGATGATGGTCTTATGGCTTAAGTGCTTCTGGTACTATTTATGTTTTCAAATTAGAAACCCCATTTAGTCGTCTTTTGCATTTAATGTAAAAAATGCCTTCAATTTTGTTCACATCCGCCTCATTGCTAGACTAGTTCATTATTAAACGAATTGTGTAGTATATAAATTGTATGTTCAATTTGTTTTTATTTTAAAATTAGTCAACGGCCGCGATAGACACTTTGAATAAACCATACAGAATATTTATATTGAGATAAAACACCTTCTTATGAAAATTAGTTTGGTCATCCTCGTAATTTTTCCATTGATCAACTTTCTGATTTCTGTACAATTTGGTTCCGAATGTCCTAAACTATTAATTATAATAAATTAATTCGATTAATTATAAGACTAAGGCATCAATTAGTTCATTAGCGAGAAGAAATTGTTAAGTGCAAGCAGTTTAAACACAGTTTAAGTTCTTTTTACCCTGACAGCAGCAATTGTCCGAGAGGTTCCTGAAGCTTATGGCCAGCCGCAAATAGTTTTGTCACTAAATCTAATTCCATTTCCCTCGAGAAAGTAACCCGATGCGCCATTGCCCCGACACAAGTGCTGCTTAAGACGCAATGGAGCGGAACGAAGAAAAAAAAACGGAGAATTGAGTTCTGCCCCCTGGCCCACGGATAAAAGAAGGAGACTGCGACATCCGAGAGGCTGACTCCGGAAGCAAACACAATCTCGCGGCGGATATTCGCGCGATTCACGCGAACGGCCTAAACGGGAAATTCGATTTCAATTCAACTTACATTGGGATGTCTTTCTGCGATTTTCCCCCGAGGGCCCGAGGGGTGGCGAAAAGAAATTGCACCCGCAGGTGCGGTAGGTAGGTTGACTGGTAGCTCCGCTCTGGCTGCCGCCGTGGCCACCAGGCGGCTCCATCGGCACCAGGTGGCCCCATTCGATCGGAAGCCAATTACCTAATGAGTCGACCACTGTCCACACACACAATTGTCATCGTGTCACCCGAACCATTGTTAACACGCCACAGTCCCGCAGCGCAGATAGGACAATTGTCTTAAGGTGTGTAACATTGACACCCTTCGTGTCGAGGCGGTTCGGCCAGAAATTGGCTGCATCATTGTTTACCCACTCGATGGGAGTTCGGCGTCTTCGATAGGGACGGAGTCCATCGGGACCAGACCTTCTCAAGAGTGGTGCCTACCGCGGGTGAAGTAGGGTCGCCCAGGAGCTCCTCGAAGTCGCCCATCGGTGGGAGATCCTCGATGTCCCGCCACATAACGATAAACTTTTCATGAAATCTGACACAATTCGCACGGGGCTTCGTCCAGGGCCACCGTAACTGGCTGAGTGGTTGCGCTGCTGGTGGCATTGTTACAAGCTGACACTGCACACTGCAGTGTCATCGGACAAATATTTGATTAACTTAATGTCCTCGGAGGCCAAACACTGGGCTGCGAGCTGAACTTCACGCTCTAACGCGCTACAACCTTTTATGTAGGCCACCGCCAAACGGTTCCGAGGGCTTTCTTTTTTCTTACCCCCCGATACAAGGACACCAGCCACGGTGCGGTTGGTAAAGGTTGTTGTTGAGGTAATAAGCGTTCAGCGACCACGCGGACCAGGTATCAGAAATTTTCATTTAACGAGTCGTGGCCCGGGACCTAAACAAACATGATTAATATCTTTATGCGATGCGATCTAAAGGGAAAACATATTTCTTACAAATAACACCCTCGCCCCGGTAGAGCGGGACCGGGACTGCGGGCGCTGGGAAATAGATTTTGATAAATGATAACCTTGATTGAGCTGTGCAAGTCAAGACGTTCCTCTGTTCTGCTCTCTTGTCATCGGCCGTCTTCCTGCGGGTTCGGGACTACATTACGCTCACAGCAGGACCTCGACTCCGCAGCGGGAGCGGCCTCGAAGCCGTGCACGACCTCCGCCTCGCCTGCGACGGCGGCGGCGGCAGCGGCGGCCGCACTGATTCTATCTGTCAGCGGGGGCGACAGCCGGACGACCAGCACGACCCTCGTCGTCGACCAGTCGACGGCGCACCACACGACCGACTTCCTTTCGACGTCCCTGTCATCGCCGGCCGCATCCTCGGCCGCTGCCAATTATCTCCTCCATCACCACCAGCTCCACCACCACCAGCAGCAGCATCAGCATCTGGACCAGCACCAGGCCGGCCAGGACAATCGGCTGACCGCGGGCGGCGGCACTCCATCGACCGGTCAACAGACTCCCGCAAAGCACCACCAGCGCACCGGCCCGGCCGGGTCTTCGTCCCCGGAACCAGGGGCCGGATCGATCGCGGCCAGCATAACCACCAGCACGTCACTGGCCCACGTCAACTCGTTCCACGCTGGCACCGCGACCACATCCACGGCTCTTTCGAACGGTAAGCGGCGGGAGCGGGAGTTCGGTCGGGAGAGAAACCCGGGCCACGGGACTAGACTAACTCCTGTTTTGTCAATCGGGTCCTCGGCAGACTTCTACCCGGAGTACCGGATCAGTTCGGAGTATCGGCTCAATTCCCACCATCATCACCACCACCACCATCACCATCCGCACCATCACCACCACCACCACCCGCATCACCACCCCGCGCCGCATCCTCGCGATCTGTGGACGGCGGCAGCGGCGGCGGCCTCGCACGACGGGATCATGGAGGAAGGATGCGATAGCTACAGCCTGCGCCACGGCCACGGTAAGAAGCCCTCCTTGGAAGCCCCTCTCTCTCCCTCTCTCACCGAAAGGGAACGCTGGGGGCCCAAAAGTTAATAAACGTGTGTTCTATTTTAAAGTAAATTATTTACATTCCGCTCGGCTTCGCTCGAGCTTTTCGCGGGGGCTCGAGTCAAATATTCGAGTCGAGTTGGGCGAGTCAAATATTGACACTACAACCAAACGGCAGATACAACCGAGCCGTGCTCTAACCGAACCCCCGGCACACACAGAGATCCCTTTTTTCCCACCGTAGCTCGATCCCTGCCCGCGGCGGTCGGAGTATTTATCTTTGGCGTTATGAACGAAAACAAATTCAATTAAGTGTACGGCAACCGAACAAACTGGCCGTGGCTATAACTGGCCGTTGAGCTGTCCCCCGGGCGTATCGACATATAAAATCGTCCATCGACAAGCTCGTCAACCACTGCCGACGTCCTCGATACGAAAGTTGATTCGATTTAAAGCATCATTGACCTTTAATAGGGCGTGCTTCTTGGAGACAGTAGACAGGATTTGAACAGTCACCCAGGGGCTTTCTGAGGGAAACCCAATGGAAGGGTCCCAATTGGGCTAACTAATGTTGAATTCACATTCAAACCACATAATGAGCGGATGAACTCTTCTTAACGAAGTGTTTAATTTAATTGAACTCTCTGCTCTACGACCGGCCAAAGGTAATCTTTGTCTGCGTAGATCTCAAGTTAACATTGCGCAGCATTTGTTCAAAGCCAAGTAGAGTATAAACTCAAGAATGGGCAAGAATACGTTCTTTCAACGATACGATGTGTTGCGATTTATGTCGATGTGAGCCTCCCAAACAATAGATTCGGCGACTTTTCCCATCAAACGCATGTATGCGGCGCATTAAAACGATCCCCGTCCGACCTTTCAGCGGCAGGCCTTCAGGAACGACGGCAAATTGCTGTCAGTTTTCCCGCTCGACAGGGGCCGGGAATAAGAAATCGCAACATCACAGTCAAGATTTTCCGATTGAACCTTCTTGGCGGACGATTTTCCGCCTACCGTTCCACGGCCAGATGATAATCAAGGATTAAATTACACAAAGGACTTTAATATTCGGGCCCAGCGGGCGGTGCTACCGGTGCTGCGTGCATCTGCTCGCGATTGTCCCGTAACTGTGTCATCATTTGGGGATCCTGCGGCAGACACACACTCGAGCCGTCCCTCTCGAGCCACGCTCTCTGTCTCGCTCGCTTCACTAGCCTCCTACTGGCGGAATGAATTCTTTCACCGGGGCGCGTGTGAAGAAAACCGCCCTCTAAGGACGAAAGCCGGAGCGGAAGTTCAATCTCAGTGGCGCACACTTTGGGCCGACATCTTTGGGGCGTCGTTGCTTCGCTTCGTTTATGTTTTTCTTGTGCGCTTCCGGAACACACTTTCGAACAGAAGATGGCTGCACTCGCTTCGTGGCTGTAGATATTTATTTTGTGAATTTCCTACTCTACTTCTCGCTGCCTGAACACACCTGAACCGAACACGGTGGGTCATCGCCGGTAGGCACGAAAACCGTGCGAAACGAACGTTCGGCATTTTTCGATTTCGCGACAGCCCCTGCCACGGCACATCCGGCCGCGGCCGCCGCCGCCTACTGCTACCGTCTTTCCACCCCGCCGCAGCTGGTGAAGCGCGAACCGAGCGACGGTAAGTAGAGTCCCTTTTTTCTTCTCTCCTGCCCCCCACCCGTCGTTGTCCCTACTGTTTCAGCTGGAAAACGCTAAAAATACGAACCGGGCGTCAACGGAAATGTAACCAAAATTGACTTTCAAATCGGTTACGGCGTCGAAAGTCCCACCACACGGTCACCGGGCGACAATCAACAGTTGAATAATCGCGAATCAAAATTGCCACATAATTTAATTTGGCCAGCAAGAAAGCCGTCAGCCACTGCACTTGCCGTTCTGCCACTTGACACGTCTTAGCGTAGCAGGCACCCCGCGAGAATCGGAGACACACGCCGGGACAAATAAGCCGTAAATGAAACATCTTCCATCCATCGATCCCCTTCGTCGAATTGCGGCCCTCCGGAAGGGCAAACAAATTTTCGTCGCCTTAAGCAAATTTTCCCAGCCTTCGGCTCACATTGCGCCCCGATTGTTAATGTGCCGTTTGTTGGAGTGTTTTTTTGCCGGTGCCAGTGCCAGTGTTCCACTAAATTGGATTTCTATCGCACCTTTCGCGTGGCGATGGATAAAAAATGGAAATTTTCATTCCTTCCTCACGATGATAGGTGAACTGAGAATATGGTTTCTGTGCCTGTGTATGTATCGGAAAATTAATATTCATTGCTGATCGTCGCCTATCATCAGCCGGCGAGATTCGCGGATTCGAGTTTTCCATCACAATTTCCTTTTTCGAGTAGCTCAAGGCATGCTTCGATCGGGGATTGCGCCTGAGGGAAAATCAAACCTGCTCTTCAGAATCAACAAGCTCTTATCCTGCGAGCCGATGGAGCCGGTGTGTGGCGACACACCTTGGCATCTATTCACCGTAAACCGCGATTGATTAATCTGATTGGTTTCGTAGATTAGCGGTTATTGAAAGCCAACAAATGGTATTAGCATAAACCGTGGATGTTTTTAATGCAACGGTCGGCTATCGGCTACACCAAAATAGAAGACCGATCGTAGCGAGAACTCCAGCAAAGCTGCTACGACTAAAGCCCGAGTCTTGTTTCTAATATTTAGAAATATAAGTCCATTGTGAAAAGGAGCGGTGATCAAAGTAACTTAAAGTGGTCAAAATATGGTTTCTTGTTTAAACAATACAGTTTTTGGTCGTAAGCGATAAACAACTGTTCGTTGCTTTCGAATCAGCCTAATCCACTTTAGCATCCTTTTTTTCTTGGTACCAATTTATATAGGATACCGTTTTTACTAAACCTGCTAAATAGAGGTTTCCTCTTAATGAGAGTTGCTTAACGGACAATACTAATATTTATAACGTTCCTGCCGAGAACCGCTTCGAGCACATCCTGCTGCTGTTGCGGATAGGCGTTAGCAGTTCACTGTTTCGGAAAATTAGTTATAGCATTCCGTTTGCTTGGCCTCACCCGAGAGTATCAGCATTACGCATCATTTATTATTCATATTTTTACATTAAACCTTTACCACTTTCCAGCGCGGCGAAAGGCTACGGCTCCCGGCAGGGCCCGTTCCGATCCCCGAGGGTTGGCAGCGCGTGGACAAACATTTCATTAGCATTATCACCCTGCGAACAACAATACCCTCGCGCTTTTAGGGTGCGAAATACCGTCCGAACGAAACCGGTGGGAAACCCGGTGGCTCGCTTGTGGGGAAAACCCTTTTCCCGGCCCCGGCCAGCCAACCGAATCCGGCAGGGGGCGAGCCGGGCGGGACCAGACCCAATCTACTGCATCGTCGGTAGCGGCCCTTTTCTGCCGTACCGTAGAAAGTCCAAAATCCTTTGGGCAGCTATCACAAACCGCTTATGAGCAGTTTGTTTACGCAACAAACACATTTAATCACGCGCACCAACGGGCGGGTGGCGGGTTCCGAGGGGAGCAGCCCCGAAACAATGGAGATTAAATTGGCAACAAGTCGTCAACCAGGGGCCAAACGGGGATGTAAGTGGGGCTAATGGCTTCATTCTGCCCGACCAGCGAAAGGGCCGGGCTGTCGAAGTCGGGACCACCGTATGTTGCGTGCCCGGTTCGGCACAAATCGCTGGAAAAACGAGCAGCTAATTGTTTGTCTACATAATTGATATAAATGAAATGAAGCTTCTAATTGAAGTTGCCCAGGGATTGCGTTGCCCGTCGAACGAGCGTGCCACTGATCGCGGGGTCGCACTGAGAAAAGAATCTCTCAATCTCGATGCTGAGAAATGTGTCGAGGTATTAAAATTGCATGGCGCTGGCTGCTGCCGAAGGATGTTTTTCGCCCGGTTCCGCTAAACTCCCGACGGGATTTTGGACTCGTCCGATTGTGCACCTTTACCTTTTACCTCGGTAAATCCTATTACTTGCACACTCTTGATGCCCGAAACAATAGTAGTCGAATGGTGGGTGCATTGTAGCCCCTACCGCCGTGTCCAGACCGGGAGGGGTTGGCCAAAAATCTGCGCCGCCCGAGCAAGAATCTCTCTATTAGCGGTATCAATTATGCATGCCGAAGCTGCTTTTAGCCATTCCACAGCCGTGCGGCGCACGGTGCAGGGATTTGTTCTTCCGTTTTGTGCCAAAATGGCCGCCTGATCCGCGCCTTTGCTTGTTCATTACAGTGTCGGCGGCCGCCGCCTGGCACAGCTACTCGGAGCGCATGTTTTCCGATCCCCTGTACACCTCGCTCAAGCTACAAACCCAGCAATCCTCGCCGCCCCAGCTGGTTCCTCAGCACTCGATCTTCCCGGACTCGACGTCCCACCTGGCGTCGGCAGCAGCCGCCGCGGCCGTTTCCTTGGACCACCAGCATTCCCTCGTAGTCGGTGGTCACGGGACCGCCCAGCAAACGTCTGGCGATGGTTCGCAGGCAGCGGAATCGTTTTTGCACCAGGCGGCCGGCGGCGGTTACTCCTACCGCCAGACCGCGGATATTGTAACCTCGAGCGAAACCGACTATTGCACAGCGACCGGTACATCCGCCACGATCGCCAGCATCACGACGACGACGAACCCGTCCCCGCTAGGCGCTCTCGAGGCTGGTTCCAATGGACCGCTGCATCAGCGCCGCGGATCACTACAGCTATGGCAGTTTCTCGTCGCCTTGCTCGACGAGCCGACGTCCAGTGCCGGCTGCATCGCCTGGACCGGGCGCGGCATGGAGTTCAAACTGGTGGAACCGGAAGAGGTGGCTCGCCGGTGGGGCATCCAGAAAAACCGGCCGGCCATGAACTACGACAAACTATCGCGCAGTCTGCGGTACTATTACGAGAAGGGCATCATGCAGAAGGTGGCCGGCGAACGGTACGTCTACAAATTTGTCTGCGATCCGGAAGCCCTGTTCAACATGGCCTACGGTACGGCCGGATCCCAGGGTAACCAGTCATGCCCGGATGGAACGCTCGGCCACGCGCAACACCACGGTACAAACGGTGGTGGAGCATCATCTTCGCCAAGCCACTGCCACAATCCGGCTGCCGCAGGGCAACTAGGAGTCGTCGGTGAACCATCGAATGACGTGGATCGCAACCCTTACTTCTCCACAAGTTCCTCTGCGTACAGTCACAACAACTGAGTTCCCGGAATAGTCGGGTCGGCATACAAGCTCCCGCAGCGGGTCACGTTTCCTATTGCTCAGAAGAAAGCATTCGCCAGCTTTTTCACAACCTACAACTCGTACAGTTTATGCATGTCACCACCTCATGGAACCCTCACGTGGTGACCACAAATCGAATCTGTTCTATTGAATGACAAGCAATAAAAGAATATTTAACAACTGAGTAACACTGACCACGGGCAGTCTTTCCCTTTTGATCATTCGTTTGGAATGCAATACAACGTTTATGCTTTATTCGGTGTTACATTAGTGAGACATGCACAAGGAGGTTTAGTGTTTGAGGAATATTTAGCGACAGAAGTACGGTGGCGCCCCAGAGCTTGTCTCTGCTCGACGCTCGCGGTTCAGTCGTGCGAAAAACTCGTTAATATCCGCCTGCGTTACAACCTGCTGGCTCGACACGAACGGATCCAAAAACTCCAGCAGCCGTTCCTTCATCCGATTGTACTCGGTAAGCATATTGACCTGCGTGCCGCGATCTAACTGACCCAACATTTCCATGCCCATTTGGTACGCAGATCCTTCGCTGGCAAGACGCCGCTTGCCAACGTCTTCATAGTGCTGTACTGTGTCCTCCGGGTCCAGCAAAAACTCAACCGCGTGTTCTTTGTACAGCGCAGCACACTGCTTACACTGGCAGAGAGACTTGCGCCATCCTCCAACCCAAAAGGTGGCCTCGTTCTTGGCCGTTTTTTCTGTGTCACTGTCGAGCGGTGGTTTGGTGCATATGTCAAGCGCTGGCATGGCATCCGGTGGAGCTGTGGAGTTTGCTTTTTCCTCATCGTCCGCAGTGGTCTTCGAATCGTCCAACCGGCGCTGTTTCGGCTCGCTTGGACCAGCTTCCTCGTCGGTAGGCGCAACGGAAACGGATTCGTCCAATCCAGTTACATCGACCTGGATCGTGTTGTCGAGGGTCGAGTTCGGATCCTCGATCTTGTAGGCGTAATGCTTCAGGAATGGCAGCGCCTCCATGCACCCACCACAAATCATTTCGGCGTAAGATTTCACATTTTTCCCCGGGCGCACCTCCAAATGGCGCAGATGATACCAATCTTCGCACGCGATGCACTGCAGCATCTCATCAGCAACATCCGTCTCCGGATCCGGGTACGGCCGGTGGCAGATACAGTACAGGCCGGCGAAGTTTTGATTATAGCGGTTAAGACTGTTCTCTTCCTCTTTTCTCGGTTCTAGTTTGCACTTCACATCCGGCATTCGTTTGCCACCGCAATCGCAGCGAAACTTACGCTTGGTGTACAGTTCCAACAATTCGTGATTGTCATGACACTGTAGCGAACATGCAAAACATATGCCGGAACGCTTCGATTCATCGGCCCGGGCTTCCGGGGCACAGGTAAGGCAAGCGAACAGCGCCTGGCGATTAACGTATCCCTTGACATAGAGACGAAAAACTGTTACATGCCATGGAAGTTGTCAATCGGGTCCGGCCCACAGTACCTTGGGATAAGTGCAGTTTTTGTCGTCCGATGCTCCCAAAACGGCTCCGGATGTTTCTTCGAGGTCTTCCTGTTCCTTCAAAACATCTGCCATTGTTATGTACGAAGTTTCCTGTTCCTCCGGCTGCTCCATTTCTCCAACAAGCTGTGCGGCGTCTACAGCAAAACGTATCGTTAAACAGTCGATGCGACGTTAGCTTTTTGCACTTACCTTTCACGAAGTGTGGTCTCTGCAATTTGGGACACTACCTGAATTTGCTTGATTTCTTTCACACCGAGTCCTTCCGCCGTTGTATCCTTGTAGCAGTTTCCGCGGACTCCCAAGCAGGCGCCAAACAGAGCGCTGTCAAGCGGCGATGGCTGTCCGAATTCTGTTCTACTGTCACCATCGAACAGTTATCCGGCCATGTTTGAAAGGTGTCATACGGTTTACAACCCATGGTTGTCACATTGTGCAATTTGTCGACACGCAATTTAACACGTAAATTCCTCTGCGATCTAGGGTTTTTGTTATGCAAAAAATTCTCCAACACCCAAACAGTGTGTGGGAAAGGAGTTTCGATACACAGTGGCTGTTTAAAGTGGTTTTCTTGCGGTAGTTCGTCCCAGCCTCGATGGCATGTGGAGTGGCGAACGAAAAGGTGTAACCGCAACGCGCTCATCGTGCTCGTTCTTCAGGTTTTGATGCACTCCGCTCGCACCAGGAAAGCCAGTCGTTGAGTTGAGTTGAGTCGGTTCGTTCGGTCGTGTTTCTCTGCGGTGGACTGTGCTCCTGTCCGCGAAAACTGCTTGTCTCTTTCCGGTGCATGGCAGGGCGAACGGGGCGGACGGCGCCACTGCTACACATCTGTGAAAGGTAATTGTGAGCCGATTGGAGCCAACACTTGAGTGCGACAGGAAGGACAGGGGCACCAAGAAGAAGGAAAAGCTCAGTCTAACAAGGTGGCCACGAGGAGAGCCAGTGAAACATAGCCAGTGAAAATCTTGCATAATTTTCCGACGTTTGGCCCCCGCCAGGCGAGTGTGTTTTCGTGTGCCACTCAGAATTGGGTTTGAGCTAATTTTGTCGCCCCACCACCATCTTGAACGGGGCACGGGTGAAAATGAGCCGAAAGAAACGGAGTATTTGACCTTTGTAAGCGAAAAGCGAGCACACGGCGAGAGAGAGAGAAAGATTAGCGAGCAGTTCTTGGTGCACGTTTCAGAGTTCCCCTTCTTTCTTTCGCTGGCAAGCGTTTGCCACCGTTTCGTCATCGCCCTCTTCTCGCTCGTTCGTCTTTATTTTCATCCGCTCATCGCGCTTTGAAGATCGCCTCGTTTTTCACTGAGTCATTGTTTTCGGAATGAGGCAAATGCTGTGCAAAACACATCATAAACCAGTACGAGTGCGCGTTTTGGGCCACCATCAAAATGGACGGCAGACTGGCGAAAACAGCAGTACCGCGATAAACATATCGCCCGTGCGGGAATTGCGAATCGAAAATAGCCGACGAAAACATACAGTTCGCTCGGAGGCGCTACGCTCCACCTGGGGGGATTGGCCTGTTTGGTTGGTTCGTGTCGTCACTTCCTTTTGCCTACACAATGGCGTTGGTTGTGCAAGCACACCACGGCCACTATGGCGAGTGATTTGACACACAATAAATTATCGATTTTTCAGCACGCCGCTTTTGAGCCCCAGGTTGCCCGAGTAAAATCGATGAGATTTTTCTTACGGCCATGATGACGCGGTTTCCTCCGTCCGCGAGGCAGAAAATCGATGGGAGAGCCGCAGGGTAAGCGCAACCGTGGCAACAAAACCAGAACATCAAATGCGTTGACCGTGTAATCGTTACCAGTGGCAACGCACGATTGCTTTGCTTGCGACCGAAAGGGTTCAGTTTTCGGTCCTACGCAGGACATGTAACGGCTGAGCGCAAAAGTGAGCTTGTTTTATGATTTGCCCACTTCTCTGAATCATTCAGCGCGAAGCGCCAATCCCAATCGAATCACCAAGCGAGGAGGATGGACAATTTCACAAACTGGCTCTGGCTGGCTGGAGTGTTGCAAAATCTTTCCCGTGACCGTTGCGAGACACATTTTCACTACCAAAATCAATGTACCGTAAAGTGAACGAAGGAAAGACCCGATCATTTCACGACCGTCTATGTGTGCGGGCGTGTATGTGTTTGTGTGGTTGTGGTTCGCTTAGCCACCGTCGGTGCAGCAGCAACAGCAGTGATTCAACAACAACAAGTGGACCACAAGATGGGAGGCGGCCGTCGCTGGGTGGCAACGCAAAAGTGGTTAGCAGAAATAAGGAAAGAAATCACGCGCATACAAACGCGCGATGGAATTAATATAGCACTGGACTCACGCGCGTGCCTCTTCTCTTCCGGTGCAGAGCCCGAGTTTGGAAAAAAGATTCGAAATTGGCGTTTTCGTGTCTCGAAACTCCAGCGGAGAGTGAATAGTAAACGGCGGTGGAACTACCAGACAGGCGGCTACTACGATAGAAATACATTTCCAATTGCGTAACGCCCGCTGCCAACGCAATTTATGGCCGCACAATGCAATTATACTCTTCACGAGCCAGCGCCGTGCTTCGTTAGTGGCTCCTCTCTCGGCCGGCGGCGCGCTCGATTATTAGCAGTCTTTCGAAAACCACCGAAAATTGGAATTGGAAGGAAAAGGTTTTGCCCACGACGGCCGTAACCCGATCACGGTTGGCGGGGGAAATCGAAGGCGGCCTGTAAAAGAAATATGAAAGTTAACCTTTGCCTGCTGCTGGTGGCTGCATTTCGGCAAACACGACCGAGATAAATACATGCTCGACAGGGGGCAGACAAAAGTTGCACCGCGCCACGCCGATTACGTTGTCCTCGATTCTCATCCTACCTTAGCCACTTTTCCCGCAGAACTGTGCGCTGGTACCAGCGTGACCGTTAAGAAAACATCTCGCACAAGAGCTGTGCTTTCCTAATGTTTTCGAACGTCGCGGGAAAACATTCAGCACGAGAAGAGGCATGCTCCCCAATCTTTACTGCTCTGACCTAGTTTTCTAGGGCCACGTTCGGTACGATGTGTCTGATGAGGGCAGCAAAAACACACATCGGTGATCCCCTTGGGTGTGGGACCACAGATATAGCCCCATAACGAGGGCTCGTCTCTTCCCGGCCTCGTGTGTAAGCCTCTGCACAGATGGGACCCCGTGTCACAGCACGCCATCTAATTGATTTTCGTCTTGGAGAAGGTGGTGCGGCCCAGTCTGTTGACATACGCTGGACGCTGAAAATAAACACTCTCAGGGGGGACACGAACCTAGGAAGCACGGTAGTGCGTCAGAGTTGCTTCTTCCTCGTGATTGAAGCCGAAGCCGATGAAAGAAACGTTACAGAAATAAGTACAGGTTATTTTTTTTTACTATAGAACAAACTGTTTTGTAACTTTACTTCATTTTTGTCTCTCTCGTTGTAGACCTTTGTGCATACACCGAACGCGGCACAACAGTGAAGTGAATTTCTGATCATTTTCTTCTCCTGCAAACCATCATCAGCAGACATCGTGAACCGTGAATGTGCGAAATTCTGATCAACAACAGTGTGCTTCGATGCGTCCTTCTCTTATGTGATTTGATTGTTAGGTAGAGTGCCGTGTGCACCTTTGGGTGTGTTTAGTAACGAAAAAGAAACATTTCTTTAGTGATTGGTGCTTCGAAGGAAGGAATCCGTGACAAATAGTGACCAGTTGGCAAAAATAATCACACCGTTCGTCGTGTGTTGCTGCTGAATGCAAAGCGGCAAGGAAATTGTGTGCACAATCCACGAACGATAGTCCCCGGTATCCAAGGAGACGCGAAGAGAAATCTTCGCCCTGGAAAACCATCTCCATATGACTCGCGGCGGAGTACGGTCCAGTAGCAGTAGTAGCAGCGCATGGTGAAACAGCGGCGGTATCCGCATCTGCAGAAACCTTTTCTTTTTCATCTCCCCGCTGCTGGTAGGGCGAACGAACTGTTTGAAGGTGAGTCCTTGAGTTTAGCCAGCTCTTAACCGCAGATATGTAACACGTTGCGAGTGAGGGTGTGTTTTGGGATCCGCCGTGGTTTTGAGATTAGACGCTGGCGTGAATAATTAATTCATACCTAAAAACGGCGTCACAAACTTTTCCATTCACCAAAACTTTTTCCCAAAACCGTACCATGCTCAAAGGTCTACTTCAAGGAGACGGATTCCGTGGCATGATAACGGACTGTTTTGTTTCGAAAACGTTGTGATTACCGCGCGCAGACCCCGGCCACAGACGCCGCCAAAAACAGCTGAAACGCAGTAGATTTGCAATGCCTGTGAGATACTACTACCAACACAAAGAGGGGCCGTGATCAAATGCGTGAGAGGCTGGCGGCCAGGACGGGGCGGCGTGCGACGCGTCGTGGCCAATCACGCAGTGGTACATGCCTGCAATGTGGCTTGAATTAACCGTGTGCGCGCAATCACCGCTTGATAGCTACCGACCGCACCGTCACACGCCATGCGCTCCGTGCAATTTACATACACATGGCCTCGGTACGGTGGTCCGAGTGGTGTGTACGCGACACCCGATAGGCCCTTTCTAATAATGCTCAACTCCACTTCAGCAGCGACCGGTGGCCAAGTTTTCCCCCGATAATTTATGTGTTCCTTCGAGATTTGAAGTCGCACAATAGCAGAAACCAATTGCGGGGAGCACGCTAATGCGCGCGCAGTTCTCAACGCGCGCGGGAGTAATGTCCTGAAGAATTCAATGTCAAACCGGCTAAGGAGTGTCCGCCAAACTCTGTGCCCCAGGCGGCACCAGGAAAGGTAACGGAACGGTGTGTTGTTCCTTCAATGTATGCGGACCACGGCAAGAGACAATGTGACGAGGCGTCGGTGCGCAGTATGTAACTGTATTTACGTAAAAACATAAAACCGTTCGACTGCGCAACAAAATACGGAGCTCTACGCACGCCACGGCGATAGCATGTAGCGGTGGTTACTGCTACTACCCGTTCGGTGGTTTTCCGTCTTCTTCTTCTCTAAATTCGTTCAACTTTTCGTTCACGACGCAGATGCAGATGGCGGAGGAGCGCCTTCTTTGGAACCGAGAAGGTCACAACCGGTCTCGGAAGCGGGTTGGTAAGCCAGCCGCGCGCGGCACGGCACAAGTTTCTCGTGCCGTACGCAATTCGGTGGGGCGCTTTTTATTACGCGGCGTTGCGAGAATATTTGCGTTTGCGGAGTTCACGCGCGGTCTGGCCAGCCGTCTAGTGGCTCTGCCCCCTCCGTATGACCTGACCCTTCAACAATGCGCGTTCAACGAATGCAAAACTGCGTCGACCATGATTTTAAGAACCATCCAGCGAGGCCCTTGCGCCCAGCAATGACCACCAGTGACCGCAACTCATCCTGTTTTGCTTTTGCTGCTTTCCGACACACTTTGCTGACCTTAAAGAACCATACACATGAACCCACCATCTTGTGAGTGAAATGTATTTTTTTATGTGACGATGAGAATCGTTTGTGTCTCTGTCGCGCTGCCTGGCGCTGGTGACCTTCTTTCTGTCCCCAACTTCCCTGGCCGTCCGATGTTTATGTTTCGCCAAAGGGGCCAGAAACCCCCAGGGAGAGAAGAGTCTCTGCTCCAAATGTCATGTTTTACATTTGTTGTGACTTTTGAGACGCGCTTAGGTGGTAACACCCGGTGGCGGTGGCGCTTATTTTCACTTCACGGCTCTCGGCCAAACAACTTTCTTTTTTGCACCAAACCAAACCAAAAAAAAAGGCATCAACAGCGGCGCAGCTAGAGCAGCACACACCGCATCATGGCTCTTCCGCGTGTGGCTTCGCGTCCCTTTTGTGTGAGGGAAAGTGGCACGGAGCCCAACGGGGGGGAGCCCGGCGAGCGGTTAGGCACGGTCCATCCCCCCTCTGTGGCCACCGCTCAAGAGGGAAGCGATTAACAGCCGGAGCGCGCAGTTACTTCTTGCTACGCTTAGTTTCGTCCAGTTCAGTTGCACCGACGGTTGCTGGTGGCGATGGCGCGCAGCGGTTTGGGAACCGATCGTGGTTGGGGTGGTGGTTGAGGAATTATCATATTCCTCCGCGAAACCCCCTCCCGGTGGTGGCGTGTGGTTCGCGTAAGCAGATCGCGTCGCAGCCGCACACAGCCCCAGCCCCGTTGACAGCGGAACGAAGCCGAATTGCGACCGCAAAGCAGTGCCACCGCGCGTCACCACGCGGTTTGAATTAATAAATTACACCGTGTTTTCGTTCCATCTGTGGCTCTCTTGGTGCCATTTTGTGCACACTCAGCTTACGGTCGCCGCAACCAGCTGTGACGCGAAGGCGAAGCACACGAAGATGATTATTATGCCCCGGCCGGCAGCACCATCGGTTGGCTGACTCTGTGTGGCCAGTTGTGATGACAAAGGGTTGGGAACTTTCAGCTGCACCACCGAAAGAAGTGGCTTGAGAATGGCTCACCACTTTCTTGAAACAGTCCACCGGTGGTCGGTGGTGCCCGTCGGTTGTAAAGTACACTGTGCGACAAGAAAGTTTCGGATTGTTGTTTGGCCAGAATTCTCCTTCGGAATTATCATGCCGTTTGTAATCTTAAACTGTGCAAGTGGCACGCAGTCACTTTTCGTTCTTATCAATCTTTGATTAACTATTTTTGCTACTAAAAATTCCTCTGTCTTCGATGAACACAAGCTCATCTTAAATTAAATGGCTTTTGAGACATCGAGTGAGATTGTTGTTGCGCTACCTATTTGTCCTTGATTGCTTTATTACGGAGCTTCGTTCTCGGAAAGGAACGAGGGTCTATGTTTAGACTTTACGTCCTGCGATGTTCGTAACTTTTCCGCCGTTATCTGCATTGAAAAAGATACTTCGCTTTGTTCACAAAATTCCATTAAAATTTCAACAGACATGCCTTTCTCGGAACTTCCTTGCCGCACTGTGTATGAGATCATCGGCGGTTTGCGAGAAGCACAATGGAACGAAGAGCTTTCCCCTGATGATGTTCTTCGCCCGTCTCTTGCCGCTCGTTGGTGCTACGGTTTCTTCTGTGCCCCGTTTGTGGTGTAGCGTTAACCGGAAACATTGTGTTTAACAGGCCACGATGCCCCCGGAAGTGTACACTGCGCGGCGCACTGTGGTGGTGGTGGTGGCCCACTGAAACCGATGACGCGTCTTCGTGATGCAGTAGTACCTTTCTTGCATCTCTCTCTCTACCCCTCCGTCTCTCTGTCGGCTCGAAAGATGGAAGCGAAAGCTCGCCAGCGATCCGTGTGCGATCTGGAACACCGGGACAAGCGACGTGTGGGAAACAAAGTGGAATTACTGGTCCGTTGGCGATAGGCATCCGAGGCGCGGGATGCGCCAAGATAGGTGGGTCGTAGGTCGCGGGTACAGAGAGCGAACACGTGAAGAGAGCAAACACAAAACAAAGATAGTGAGTCTGAGGAGGGCGGCTCGGGAGCGGGAGTTCTCCATTTCCCACCCGAACTGCAGCAGCCCCAGTGGCCCTCGACGGATGTACGGCTTCTTTGCCCTACTAACACCACTTTTTTGTGCATCAGCATCCCTCTTGTGCCGCCTCTGCCGTGGTGGTAGGTTTGTCCTTATTGTGACTACACCTTACGGATTGATTGTTTTGCCCATCAAAATATGAAAATTAGTTTCCGAGTCGGGCTTTTCTAAAGTCTGAGCAATAGCTCTTATGGCAGCTGGAAATATGCGGGACAGTTAAACCTAAACCGCTCGGACCGACCTTTAATTTGCATCCAAAAATCGATTCTCCTTGGCCTTTTACTCTTAGCTCTACCACTGCCGCGAGCCGCCATCGTGGCAAATGGACAAATAGAATCATAGTTTTTAAAATGTGTTCTTTTTCGTTGTAATGGGTTCACTACTCGGCGAGCGCGCCGCAGCGCTTCTTCAAGGACCGCCTATTATTGATCAAACTCAAAGAAGAGGGATATACTGTTTTTTATTACGATTATTATTTCTGCAATACTCACCGCTCCTATGACCACTGCAACCTCCTCGCTCTGTGGTGCCTGGAAGCCTGTGATGGCGGGCGGTGGTTGACCGAAAAGCATGCCTCACCATTCAAGGCCGTTCTTTACGAGAGCCGGAAAATGGTGGATCGAAAGCTGCTAGCGCTGGTCTGCTTGCCGCTCCTGCCCGCTGTCCACAGGCTGGCTGATGGACGCTGCTCGAAGCTGTTGTTGGTTGGTTACATAAAATGGGGACGATTTTATTTTCTGCTTCGCTGCCCGATTTCCTTTTCGCATTCGTTCGTGTCCGCCGGATGCGGACACACTCGGGGGCCTGTTTATCATTTTATGATTGGCTGTCCACGTCCACGACGGAGTTTGATCCGGTTCGGGACCTTTCTTCTTGGTGGGTTTAGATAGCTTTTTTCACGCCTTATTTGCCAAAAAAACTTCTTAAACTTCGATCCCTAAAAGGTGATATTCATTGCTCGCCTAGTGTACCTGCCTCGCGATGCCAATTCCGTGAGGTGTTGCAGAGGCACGCGTTCGAATACGCAATCGGGTTAAAGGGAATTGGTTGGCGAAAGGCACATCACAATTGATGCTTATTCAACTGCATTTTTCAGCAGCCATAGCCATACCGCCCTTGCATAGCGCTGCGCTTCTTGGCCTCGTCCGGGGGTGCCAGTGCATTATTTAACGGCTTGGTGTGCTGCACCCGGGCACACCGTGATTATGGCACCACATCGAAACGATTGTGTTGTTCAGCAAACTGCATCGAAAGAAACCCCTTTTATGCAACCCTTTTTTAAGCGTTCGGAAAGCTTATCTATTTGCGTGTGACTTCTGCCCATTTTGAATAACACGCAAACGTTCAGTTCGGCGCACGAAAAACAAATTCCACTGATTGACAAAACCATCCGCCCGGAGCGCTGACTGACCTTCGTACGCCTGGGGGAGACCGTCGTCCCGATTCGAACGACATTCCCGGTGGCGTTGTCATGGCACGATCGACGTTTGTTGTTTGGGGGATCCGTTTTGGGTGGAGGGCCTGGCGGAAAGAGTATGATAATCCGATTCAGCATCGATTAAATGTTTCTGACCTAAACCCTCTCTATGCTATGTTTGTTCCCTGCCAAGCGACAAGACGCGTGTCCCCTCGAGGCATGATGTGCGTTCGGCGCGTTTGTGTTTGTACTAGCCACCGCTGTGTGTAGTGTGCAGTGGGCCGGAGTAGCGCCGACGGAACCGCGCATAGCTAACATGCCGCACAACACTATTGCCACGTAGGGAAACAATAACGATGATGTGCCCATCCTGCGCCACCTCGCGACTCGCAGTGGCGCCATCGTTGTGCCTTACGGCTACTGCAGGCCACGGAATGGAAGCCAGCCAACGGGGACGACTGGTTACACAACCTTGGGGGCCGCTTTTCACTTCTCCGAAAATCTGGTTCAGTGCCGAGACCGAGACTGTTTTCGCCATTTGTGCTACTTTTTTTCCAAACTAACGCGCTTTGATACTTCACTCGTTTGTCGATCAATGTAATAAATATCTGCCGAGAGAGAGGGAGATTAGATTGCAGCTCGCACGGTTCCGTACTAATCCGCACTCTGTTGGGTCTGTTGCAGATGGGAGACGTGGATCCAGAGACGCTTTTGGAATGGCTCTCGATGGGCCAGGGAGACGAGCGGGACATGCAACTGATTGCCCTCGAACAGCTCTGCATGCTGCTGCTCATGTCGGACAACGTGGACAGATGCTTCGAAAGGTAAAGTAGCCACGGCTCTCGCCGCCATCACCATCTCACTAACCAAGCGTTCTTCTTTGCCCTCGCGTTGTGCGTGCAGCTGTCCACCGAGGACGTTCCTGCCAGCCCTGTGTAAAATATTCCTCGACGAGTTGGCCCCGGAGAATGTGCTGGAAGTAACGGCACGGGCCATCACTTACTATTTGGACGTGTCGTCTGAATGTACCAGGCGCATCGTGGCGATCGATGGCGCCATCAAGGCCATCTGCAATCGGCTGGTGGTGGCCGACCTGGAGAGCCGCACTAGTCGCGATCTGGCCGAGCAGTGCATCAAGGTGCTGGAACTTATTTGTACCCGCGAGGCCGGAGCTGTCTTCGAGGGTGGCGGACTAAATTGCGTGCTGTCGTTCATCCGCGACAGTGGCTCGCAAATCCACAAGGACACACTGCACTCGGCCATGGCAGTCGTTTCGCGGCTCTGCACGAAAGTGGAACCGCAGGGTGCCAACGTGCAGACTTGCGTCGAAAGTCTCAGCACGCTGCTGCAACACGAAGATCCGCTCGTGGCGGACGGAGCCCTTAAATGTTTCGCATCCGTCGCCGATCGGTTCACGCGCAAATCCGTCGACCCAGCCCCGCTGGCCGAGTACGGATTGGTGGCGGAACTGTTGAATCGGCTTAGCAACGCCGCCGGAGGTCCACAACTTTCGTCGACCACTACCACCACCAACAACAACAACAACAACAACTCCACCTCTCCAGGGACCACTGGAGGCGGAGGTGGTGGGTCA
This sequence comes from Anopheles bellator, assembly GCF_943735745.2. NCBI lineage: Eukaryota > Metazoa > Arthropoda > Insecta > Diptera > Culicidae > Anopheles > Anopheles bellator. Next base: position 67,868,750 of record NC_071286.1, read on the forward strand.
CAGCAAGAGTCATCGTCGTCTCCTCCGACAGCACAACTGTCCTCTTCGACCCCGAAGTCAGCGCAGGGGGCAATGGAAGCTGGACGCTCGACCCAATCAATCGCCACCACCATATCGCTGTTGTCGACCCTGTGCCGAGGCTCACCCTCGATCACGCACGATCTGCTGCGATCGAACCTGCCTGAGGCGATGAAACGGGCGTTCAAGGGAGACGAACGGTGCGTGCTGGACTGTATGCGATTGGCTGACCTAATTTTGTTGCTACTGTTCGAAGGCCGCAAGGCACTGGGACGCGTCGTCGGTTCGCAAGGTCAACTGGCGCCACGCGTCAAGCGGGCGGACTCGAGTGCCGAGCGCACTCACCGCCAGTTGATTGACTGCATTCGCAGCAAGGACACCGAGGCACTGATCGAGTCGATCGAGTCCGGCAGCGTGGATGTCAATTGCATGGACGACGTCGGCCAAACGCTCCTCAACTGGGCGTCGGCGTTCGGGACGCTCGAGATGGTAGAATTCCTGTGTGATAAGGGTGCGGACGTGAACAAGGGCCAGCGGAGCTCCTCACTGCACTATGCGGCCTGCTTCGGGCGACCCGGCATCGCCAAGGTGCTGCTCAAGCACGGTGCGAATCCGGATTTGCGGGACGAAGATGGCAAAACGCCCCTCGATAAGGCGCGCGAGCGACCGGACGAGGGTCACCGGGAGGTGGCCTCGATTCTGCAGTCGCCCGGCGAATGGATGACGGCGGCCACCCGGTCGGACGTCAAGAGTGGCGACAGCGTGGAAGGCGAGGGCGAAAGTGAACCACGCGGTGATCCGGAAATGGCACCGGTGTATTTGAAATTTTTCCTACCAACATTCTGCAACACGTTCCAAAGCACAATGCTTGCTAGCGTTCGAAGATCTAGCCTAGGTAGGTATCTGCTGCGCCACACGGGTAAACTTTACCTATTGATCTGGATTTCCGATCCTCTCTTCCATCTTTGCAGGGCTCATCAAGAAGATGATTCAGTACGTTCAGCCCGACGTTCTCTCGAAGCTATGCTCCTCGGACGGACTTCAAAGTCATGAGCAAAGCCTAGGCACGCTCCTAGTCGAAGTCATCGCAAGCGTGTTGGACAACGAGGTACTGGGTTCGGGGCACTGGGGGTTCTCTATCTTATTTCTCCCTTTCTTTCTTTCTCTCTTTCTCTTATCGCCCCCATTTTAAAAATCCGCCTCACCATGGCCGTAACGTTTCGCGTCCTGTACCGATCGCTAAGTGACCTTTGATCACCGATCGCGTAACGAAATCTTTCGCAGGCAATTGGCAATTGGTGGTTTTTCAGAGCGTATTCTTAAAATTACAATCATCGCATCATGTCCGGTTTCATTCAACGGGTTCCCAGGAGGGCTTTCCGCCGAATCTTACGCCGTCATCAGTGCACCCAGTTCTCTCTATCTGTCTCTCGCTCTCTTTTTCTCTGTGTCCCCTATTTACTACGGCACTCTAAAACGGGAATCCTTTCAATTATGGCTTACAGATTAGCTACAGCTGGCCGCCACCGACGGCCGCACTAAAGACAGCGATCCCTTCAATGATTCTTACCGCCGTACCGCGTAGTAGTAGTAATAGCAATAGTCTCCTAACCAAACAGAGCTGCGCCGAACGGTTGAGCAAGTTTGTGCAGAGCAAGAAACAGCGCCGAAACTCGAGCAGCTACATAATTCCACCGCCGCCACCACTGTTACCGTTGACCCCAAGGCCACCGCCACCGCCACCACCGTCACTACCGTTGGCAAGGGCAAAAGACAGCAGAGACCTCGCGGCGGACCCCGAAGAAAAAGATGACGAAGAAGGACCCTGTCTCAAAAGCAATAACAATAACACCAATCCTCGCAATCACGCCCAAAGCAATTGGTCCGATCTTAGCATAGCGGTAATGATGGCGGAGTGTTTTCCTTTTTAATGATCTTTGTTGCTCTTCATTCTATAAGTTTTACTTTTAATACCCGTCACGTGGCCACACTCCATCTTTTCTTGGAGCATTGGAATAATGTGAATGCTAAATTGAGCACCAAAACTTTGTTGCCTCCTCTCTCGTTGCTGCAGCAGCTTTTTTATTCCAACCTGCCAACTCTCATCTGTTGTTCAACAGTATTAACTGTCATTTGAAAGCTGTAAAAGAACGTTTCACTTGCACCTTCAGACAATTACAATAGGAGTAAATGGTGTGTCTAATCCCTCGAAACCCGTCCTTCATCTGTAGCTGTGCACACACTTGCTGCTTCGGTCATAGGTCATCATCACAATTTTAACCGGTTTTTTCGCTAGTAAGAAGCATTTTTGATAACCATTGCGCATTTCTCTAGTTGCCTTGGCTCGCGCTCCCTCTGGCTCTGTATTCCTTTTCACTACTAATGACAGCTGAATGGAATTTATAAAAAATCTACAACAAAAAAGCTTTTAAAAACAACATCCAGAGAATGGCACTATGAGAACTCTGGGAAAAATGTACAAAATTGGCACATCCGTCCGTTTTTGGTTTAGTTAAATTCCGATCAAGGATTGATTCCAAAAATTCCAAAAATTGATCAAGGAGCAACGGCAAACAACAGTCGAATCGGAAGCCTCGATCGATCGATCAAGATCGGTTCAGCCAAGGGACCAGTTGCTTTCAACCCGTTTTTGCGATGATCGGTGAAGTTTTGTTCATTGTTATTGCTTAACTCTTCTTCCGAGGCCAGAAGCTGGTCTCGTCCCCCTGTTTCCACGCGCGTGTGCATGTTGTTGTTGCTGCGTGTGTTCATTTCTAAGTGTCCATTTGTTTTGCGTTCCGAACCTAATCCGAATCTTTCGTGTAACCATATCGGCAGTGAACCTGCATATCGACTCTCAATTAGCTTAACCGATGTGTCCCTCTTCCCCATTCGATTCTCTAGGACGATGAGGACGGTCATTTGGTGGTGCTAACGATCATCCAAGAGCTGATGTCCAAGACGCAGAACGACTTTCTTGATCACTTCGCCCGGCTCGGAGTGTTCTCGAAGGTCCAGGCCCTGATGTGGGATCCGAGCTTCGATGGCAACGACAGCAACGATGTGATTAAGTCGTCCACCGACGAACCGATGAAAGCGGCGCCAGCACTGGATGCAATACCACCTCCTTCGAGCAGCGGCGGACCATCTAGCGCCTCTGGCGGGACCGGTGGATCACCCAGCGTCACCGTGCCGCTGGAAGACGCCAAAGAGATTCTGCACGGCAAGGCTTACCATTGGCACGATTGGAGTATCTGTCGCGGTCGCGACTGCCTCTATGTATGGTCCGATTCGGCTGCCCTCGAGCTCTCCAATGGCTCCAATGGATGGTTCCGGTACATACTCGATGGCAAGTTGGCCACCATGTACTCGAGCGGTAGCCCCGAGAATGGAAGCGATAGTTCCGGTAAGTGTTTGGTGCTTCGCAATCGGAATGGTGTTCGTTTCTAACGCGAGACACTGCCCTCTTTTAAAGCAAGACTAATCGTGGGTTTGCCTCATGCAATGAGTTTAATACAGTTTTTCAACGCTCTGTAACAAGTGCCTTTCAAACACAACAAAACGCCACTGCATAACACCGGTCACCGCTAGAGTAACGCATGCTGCAACGAAATGCTACCACTGCCACTAGAGTTCAGCTTGATTTGAAGAGTTCCTCCCGTAAATTTGATTCTTTATCCACTTTATCCCGTGTATTCCGCTCCGATCGTTTAGGCAAGGATAAACAATTCGGCCCCACTACACCCAGTGAAGGTGAGATACCACCGTGCTTCGGGGGTGCGCTAAATTTTTCTACGCTCCCGTGCGAAAATGTGACGCACTTCTTGTTGGTGTTAATGGAGTGTGTGTTGTGCTCTGGAGTGTTGAAAAACTTGATTACCGACTCGAGCTACTCAGAAAGGAGCTACGGAATTTACTGTTCTATGCCACTCATCGAACCTTTTCTCATGGCTTCCTTCCCGATCAGAGAACCGTGGGGAGTTTTTGGAGAAACTACAGCGAGCCCGGGCTGCCGTGCGGCAGGGGAGCGTATCGCAACCGATCTTGTCGTCGCCGAGCCTCGCGCGTATAGCGGTCGGAAACTGGGTGCTACAGAGCCAAAAGGAATACCAACTACATATCAACAATTCTGAGGGGCATCAGGTGACGATCCTGCAGGACGAGCTGGCCGGGTTTATCTTCGAGAGTAACCGCGGCACGAAGCACGCTTTCACCGCGGAAACCACCCTGGGACCCGACTTTGCGGCCGGCTGGATCAACACGAAGAAGAAGAAACTTCGCTGCAAGGTCGAAGCTCAAAAGTATCAGGTAAGATGGAAGGCCTAGGATCCCGGCGCATGAAATAATCACAATGCAATGGTTTCGTCTAATTCGTTTGTAGGTAAAAAATCTTGCCCGAGAGCTTTACAACCGGTACTTCAAGGCGGCACAGGCCGTGCCGCGTGGTGCGGTAGCGAAGCTGTCGAAGATAGTACATCAAATCGAGATCGCACTGGAAGAGCAGCAATCCCTGCCAAAGACGGGTACTGTCTTGATCAACCGTTCCTCTCAGCCGACAGCGACAATGGGAAGCGGCACCAATACGGCGCCCCCAAGTGGTGTGACCATCAGTTGGCAGGAGAAACTGTACAACGCGTTCAATGAGCTCGTGCGCCTGCTGAACGAGGATGGTGTAATCAGTGCGTACGAGATGCACAGTTCCGGCCTGGTCCAGGCGCTGGTAGCGGTCCTGTCGCGCAACTACTGGGACCTGGGCGTGAACCGCAGTAAGGCGAACAAATACCATAAGCAGCGGCTGTCAATCTTTAAGAAGTGCATGTACGGCGGTGACGCCAAGAGTGGTAAAAATACGGCAGCCATTCTGGTGCAGAAATTGGTGGCCGTATTGGAGAGCATCGAGAAGCTGCCCGTTTACATATACGATTCGCCGGGCGGCAGCTATGGTCTGCAGATACTGACCAAACGATTGAGCTTTCGGCTGGAACGGGCCGCCTGCGAGCAGACGCTGTTCGATCGTACGGGCCGCAATCTAAAGATGGAACCGCTGGCCACGGTGGGCCACCTTAACAAGTACCTGCTGAAGATGGTCGCCAAACAATGGTACGACATGGAACGCTCCACGTTTCTCTATCTGCGTAAGCTAAAGGAGGTGCGGCCACCCTGGTCGGTGCAATTTCGGTACCAGCACGATTTTGACGAGAATGGCATCATTTACTTCATCGGCACCAATGGGCTGACGTCGGAGTGGGTTAACCCGGCCCAATACGGTCTGGTGACGGTGACGAGCAGCGAAGGAAAGCAACTGCCGTACGGCAAACTGGAGGACATCCTATCGAGGGATAGCGTCAGTGTAAACTGTCACACGAAGGACAACAAAAAGTCATGGTTTGCGGTCGACCTAGGCATGTTCGTCATACCGACGGCGTACACGTTACGCCACGCGCGTGGCTACGGACGTTCGGCGCTGCGCAACTGGATGTTTCAGATGTCGAAAGATGGCGTGACCTGGGTGACGTTGCTGACGCACACCGACGACAAGAGTCTGGCAGAACCGGGCAGCACCTGTACGTGGCCGATCGAGTGTGCGGCTGATGAGCAGCACGGGTTCCGTCACATACGTATCCACCAGAATGGGCGCAATGCATCGGGCCAGACGCATTACCTCAGCCTGAGCGGGTTCGAGCTGTACGGTCGGGTGGTCTCGGTGTGTGAGGACATGGGCAAAACGGCCGCCAAGGAAAATGAAGCCAAACTGCGCAAAGAGCGGCGCTACATTCGCACGCAGCTGAAGCTCATCACGGAGGGAGCACGTGTTGTGCGCGGGGTCGATTGGCACTGGGACGACCAGGATGGGACACCATCCGGCGAAGGAACGGTCACAGGCGAGATCCACAACGGATGGATCGATGTGAAGTGGGATCACGGTTTACGCAATTCGTACCGCATGGGCGCCGAGGGTAAGTACGATCTTAAGCTGGCCAATATCGATGGTAGCATGATCGCTGGCGGATCGTTTGAGCTGCACAACAGTTCCACCACTGCAATGAGTGGAAATGCCAACCAGTTGCCCGCGACCGTAGGCCACGGCAATCAGAGTGTTGTCGATGGCAGTAGCTCCGGGAGTAAGAAGAAAGTGTACGATAAATCACTCAACGTACTGACCAGTCGCAAGTCCAGTTCTACGCCGAGCCTGCCAGAAGCCACTGAGAACCGGTCGTCGGTTGCTTCCACCGAGCAGGCCACTTCAGCGGACAATCTCTCATGGAAACAGGCGGTCGAGGTGATCACGGAGAACGTGCTGTCGTCAGCACGCTCCGATCTGGCCACCGTGGGCAGCGGCGGTAGCAGTAACGACCTTTCGTCATCGGTTGTGGTCACCTGTGGTAGCGGTGGTTCGGGTGTGAGTAGCAACAATAACAACCTCAGCGCCGGCGGTAACCAGGAAGTGTCCGTGATAGTGCACTCATCGCTTAGCGAACGGGGCAACAACATTTCCGATCTATCGCAGATCAACAGTAGCACCTCGATGCTGGTGTCAGATTTGGCTACGATCACCGAGAATCTGACGCTGTCCGATGGAGGCTGTGCTGACGCCAAGACACCCACTGGGGGACCCCAGTTTGTGAGCAACATCGGTGGCGTAAGTGGCGGTGCTGGTGGTGGTGCCCCTGTACTAATGGCATCATCGTCGTCCTCTTCCACTTCTTCGTCATCATCATCTTCGTCTTCGTCGTCGTCGACGGAGGAAAACAACAAGACCAACAACATTAACGAAACAAACAACAAGATCAATCTAAATAGCTGCGCCGCAGCCGGTGGTAGTGGCACGAGTGCCAGCGGAACCAAAGGAGCATCGACGTCCTCCTATCTGCAGACCAAGTTGGACGTATTGGATAAGATGCGCGAAGGCGTTGACATGCTGAGGAACAACACGAACAACTTCCTCTCGTCGGAGCTGCTCGCTCAATCGAATCTGCTGTCGTCGGTAAAGATTGCACTGCCTTCGGTGCAGCAAACGGCAGCAGCCTCTTCAGGGGCAACAGGAAACACAATTTTCGTGGCCAGCACAAGCAGCAGCAGCGGACCTGCGAATGCCGCAGGAAGCCAAGCACCGTCGGACAAGTCGGATGTAAAGTTCAACAACGCCACAATGGGTAACGCGTTCAAGAAGGTGCTCAACGAAGCCAAGTCTTCGGTGGATCTGGAAAACCGTGATGCGGCCAACAACATGAAGAACAACATCGTCATCGTGAGCACTCCTGGGAACGATCACGCTGCCGACGAGACGGACGGTTCGCGCGATCAAGCGAGTGAGGTGAACATCGAAGGCTCCTCGTCGTCGAACGTTGTCGTCCCGGTGATGGTGGCCACCAATCCGATGAGCGTGAGTGTGCCGAATCTGACGAGCAGTGGCAGCGGTGCTAGTGCTGGCGGCGGTAATAATCATCATCATCACCACCATCATCAGCACCACCATCATCACCATCATCAGCAGCAACAGCAGCACAACAACCAGCAGCATCAACAGGAGTCGGCAATCAGTGCTGCGCAGTCATCGACGCTACACAATGATTCGCAACCGCCACCTCCGGGACTGCTGGAGACGTTTGCGGCCATTGCGAGACGTCGCACGTCCGGTGGTGGAACGGTCACGGGCAACACCGGCACGTCGTCCAACAACAACATCAACAATAACTCTTCGTCGCATTCGACCTCGCAGCAAACGGTGCCGATCAACAACCAACTGATCAGTAGCGGTGGCACTGGCAGCAGTGGCAGCGGAGGAGGGACCGGAGGTGGAAGCGGTCTCGGTTGTGGTATACCGAACAATTCGAGCTTTTTCCCTCGCGGTCCCAACTCGGTCACGAGCCTGGTGAAGCTGGCACTATCGAGCAACTTTCACAGCGGACTGCTCAGTACGGCCCAGAGCTATCCGAGTTTGTCGAGTTCCTCGTCGTCCAACAACAATCACGGTTCGTCGGGAGCCGCCGCCAGTGGTGGCTCAGGAGGTGCTGGGGCTAATAACAACAATGCGAACAGCGCGGCTGCCGCCGGCGCTGCGAATCCCCTGAATCCGGCGCTCACTATGAGCCTGACGTCGACCTCCAGCGATAGCGAGCAGGTTTCGTTGGAAGATTTCCTCGAGCAGTGCCGAGCACCGACGCTGCTGGGCGACCTGGAGGATGACGAGGACATCGAGGATGAAAACGATGACGACGAGAACGAGGACGAGTACGAAGAGGTGGGCAACACGCTGCTACAGGTCATGGTTTCGCGCAATCTGTTGTCGTTCATGGACGAGGAGACGCTCGAAAACCGATTGGCGGCCGCCGGTAAGCGGAAGTCGTGGGACGACGAGTTTGTCCTGAAGCGCCAATTTTCGGCCCTTATCCCCGCGTTCGATCCACGACCTGGGCGCACCAACGTCAACCAAACGAGTGATCTTGAAATTCCGGCCCCGAGTGCAAGTAATGCGGGTGGCAGCGTTGCGACCGGCGCCACCGATGCATCAGAAGCAACCGAGGCACCGTTTTCGTCATCCGGTAGCGTCGTAGATCCCACTCAGAACAACAACACCGGCGGCAGCAGTGTTGGTGGCAGCCACTCGGCCCCACTTCCTCAGCCATCGCTCGCGTTAGTGCTGCGAGGACCAAACATCAACGGAGTGAACGACGTGGAAGTAGAGCTGACTCACCCGGACTGGACCATTTTCCGAGCGGTCCAGGAGCTGATGCTGCAGACGACGATGTCGAAACAGGACCGATTCCGAAAGGTCTGGCAACCGACGTACACCATCGTGTACCGCGAAACCACACCTGGTTCTTCGTCATCGCTGCACGTAAAGGAGGACTGTTTCAGCAGCGGTGAAGAAGGCAGGGCTACGCCGATCGTTTCACTCTTTTCGCAACGCAGTCGCGGCTCGACGCTCTCCCCGAGCTCCCCCATCATCCCGGGAACACCATCGATCGTCGGAGTTGCTGGTGTTGGTGCTCCTGGTGGTGGAGGTAGCGGCGGCAATGGACCAGCTGGAGCGCAAGGTCCCGCGAGCGCCAATCCGCAGCACTGTTCAGTGGAGGACGTGTTGCAGCTGTTGTCCCAGTTGAGTGACATTAACCAATCGCTGGCCGTCGCACCGAGCAACAACGACAAGAACCTAATCCCAGACGTGGAGTCGAACTACCTGAACCCGGAGGTGTTTATGAGCAAAAAAATCACCAACAAGCTGCAGCAGCAGATCCAGGATCCGCTCGTCCTCTCCAGTGGCAGTTTGCCCAAGTGGTGCGAAGAGTACAACCAGAGCTGCCCATTTCTGTTCCCGTTCGAGACGCGCCAGCTGTACTTTGGTTGCACGGCTTTCGGGGCATCCCGTAGCATCGTTTGGTTGCAATCACAGCGGGACGTCAGCCTGGAGCGACAGCGTGCACCGGGGCTCAGTCCACGGCACGCCGATCAGCACGAGTTCCGCGTCGGGCGGTTGAAGCACGAAAGGGTAAAGGTGCCCCGGGGCGAAAATCTGCTCGATTGGGCGCAGCAAGTGATGAAGGTGCACTGCAACCGCAAGTCAGTACTCGAGGTGGAGTTTGTCGGAGAGGAGGGAACTGGCCTGGGGCCAACGCTCGAGTTTTACGCACTGGTGGCGGCGGAACTGCAGCGTAGCGATCTCGGCATGTGGCTGTGCGACGACGAGTCACCGAAGCTTATCGAGGATGAGATCGATCTGGGCGAGGGCAGCAAACCGGTCGGATACTACGTGCGCCGCTCCACCGGCCTCTTCCCGGCACCCCTGCCACAGGAGGCGGAGATTTGCGACTATGTTTCCAACTACTTCTGGTTCCTGGGAGTGTTTCTCGCAAAGGTCCTGCAGGACAACCGGTTGGTGGATTTGCCGCTTTCAAACAGCTTCCTGCAGCTACTCTGTCACAGTCGGTTGATTGCGCGTGGCGCAGGAGCCTTCGCAACGTCGGCCATTGGTGTTGGTGGCTGTACAATCGGTGCCTCCGGTGGGCCTGCGGTTACGGGTGGAAAGTGGGTCGGAGCTGGAGGTGCGCTGGTCTGTGATGACATAATGACTTCGTCGCTCATGTCCGAGGAGGGCGATCGCGAGCGCGATCTTTTGGTCGATTCGTACCAATCGAAAATGGCGGCCAGCGATGGCGCATGGTATGATGGTATCCTGACGCAGGAGAACCTGCTGGAGATTGACCCGATCCGGTACGAGTTTCTGAAAGAGCTCCAGGAACTGGTACAGCAAAAGCAAAACATCGAGCTGAACGATGCGCTCAGCTCGGAGGAGAAGCTGCTACAGATCGCCGAGCTGAAGCTCAACACCAAAACGGGTTGCGTGGCGCTCGAGGACCTGGCGCTCACCTTCACCTATCTGCCGAGCTCGAAGCACTATGGATACGCGTCGGCTGACCTCATTCCGAACGGTGCCAACATCGACGTGACGATTGGCAACGTGGAGGAGTACTGCAACCTGACGATAGCGTTCTGCCTACAGGAGGGCATCGCCAAGCAGCTGGCCGCCTTCCACCGGGGCTTCTGCGAGGTGTTTGACCTCAACAAGCTGGCCGCATTTACACCGGATGAAATCCGCAAGATGCTGTGCGGCGAACAGAACCCCGAGTGGACCCGGGAAGACATTATGACGTACACCGAGCCAAAACTCGGCTACAGCAAAGAAAGGTAAGCTTGTTGATGATCCCACCGTGCGGCGAAGAGAATCGGTTTGTGATGATTGGTTTTGGTTTTTCCACAGCCCTGGCTTCCTGCGGTTCGTCAACGTGCTAATGGGCATGAATGGTTCGGAGCGAAAGGCGTTCCTGCAGTTCACCACCGGTTGTAGCAGCCTACCGCCCGGTGGGTTGGCCAATTTGCACCCGCGGCTAACGGTTGTACGCAAGGTGGACGCGGGCGAAGGTTCCTATCCGTCGGTCAACACCTGCGTCCACTATCTCAAGCTGCCCGACTATCCGAACGAGCAGGTCCTTCGCGAGCGCCTGCTGACCGCGACCAAGGAGAAAGGGTTCCATCTGAACTAAACTAAATCAAATCCCTATCAAAAAGTTGTTACGATGTTTATCGATGTTGAACTGTGAAACACGAACTGATGGATAGCGTTGCTGCTACATATAAAGTTACGAAGATACCCGAAATGATAAGACGTGTGTGCGTGCGTGCGTGCGTGTGTGAGTATGTATTATTTGTCTAGATCGTAAGGCGCTGCAGAAAGACGCGTGCAAATAATGAAAATCATTATACCATTTTAAAAAGAAAACTCTTCACAGAAAAAGCGCCGCTTTGCGTAGAAACTTTCCGATCGGCGGCCGGGCACGTGTGCGCGGTGAATGCATTGGATTGATAAACGATCAGATTATCAGCACGTTCGAAAGCGAAAGATTAGACAACGGAAGCGCGTTACGGAGCGTATAGATTTATGTGAGGGAAACTAATGTCAAAAAATAAAGAACAATAAGCTTTTCATGAAATTACAAAGATAATGTAACGTTCAAGCGTTAAAAATGCGACAACGCAATACATGCACTCTCTAGAACCGTGCACAACACACCCTATTCGATTAGTTATGGTCTCTCGGTACATTACCTACACGAGCGAACGTGTCAACAAAAGAATATGTCCTTATATAAAACAATGCCTTATTTCTATCGCACCTACCGCACTTATTCGAGTTCGAGATCTCTCTGAGTCGTTTCCCGTCGCTTCGTTGCTGAACTCATGAACCTAACAAACAGCCAACAGCTTCGTAGCGCCATTTGAGCATCCAACTTGAAGACCAATATGCAGGAGAGTTCCAAGTTCGCGTTCGCGATTGTGTTCCTCCCCTGACAAAATGAGACGGTTTCCGACGACAAAAATCCGTTATCTCGTTCCCTTTGCTCGTGCGGATCAAGTGACAAGCCTCATCACTTTAAGGTAGATAGAACAAACGATGCTTCGAACTGATGATAGAAAAAGGGGAAAAAACTTATTTCGGCAGCTCCAGAGACAGCCCACAGGACAAATCTGCTGCCGGTATATGTAAGCAAAACAAGGTACTAAATATGAGTTTGTGATTCAGGATAAAACCGTTTAACTAAAATCCATGTTACGTGACAGGAATGCGGCGTTTGCATGCGTGTGGTTATGTGCATGTTGTTTGTCTTGTGTGAGTTCTTAGCCGAAAGCTCAGCCACGAATCAAAGGCGCCAAAGTTGGCCAAGATTAAAGAGTGCAGTTAGCTAGAGAGTTTTGAGCACTATTAGCAACAGCGTAGGACACCGTCGTCTGTACATAGTGAGCATAGTGGGGATATAATCCGCGTTTCCACGCGCATAGAGGAATTTACATCAACGTTTACTTCTTCTTAATCGCTCCTATCGCACGCAGTAATACTCTCTGTCTTTGGAATTGACACGAATTTCATTGGAGAATCAATATATAAACATAAATTTTTTGAACCATGAAGCACATCGAGTGCACCCATAATGCAAACTAAACAGATGAGAAACGTTAAAAAGGTAGCAAATGTTTAGGAAAAGTCAAAAATTAGTGCAAATAAAGGAAAATTCCGGATTATGAACACCCGTAAGCAAAACTAAGTCTTGCAAAGCAGAAGACTCCTTCATACACTTGAAACCTCTTATGATAGTAAAGACACGGGCGCGATAAGCGCCAAGAAGAAATAATAAAGTGAAAAAATAATAACCACACTTGGTGATCATTATGCGACTGGCTCCGAATCCCACCAACTCACAGCGGAATGTAGTATTCAACTGTGCATCATGCTATTACATTAGTTTTAGCGCTGAGTGGACACAAAATAGTATCAAACTATCTCTGTTAATTTTCTTTCGCGTTTCCTTTATTGGTCAGTTATTCATGTGGACTGTTTTTCTGTGTCATTGACGCAACAGAATATTTGAGAGATTTATATTGGTGTAATATTTTCTGCGGTGACTATTGTCATGTCCGTCTTGTTGCTTCAGTTTATTGTATACAGTTATTTCTATTATGAATCAAATGCAGCTCATGTCATCATCTTTTTTTAGACACCAGCCAATCAAAGTAAATGGTTGCTAACCGCTGATGGCAGTTGCTTTATTACGCAGAAGTTGATTGACTGAAATGAACTGATTTTATTAAACTACAGGTATTTATATCGTGCGGCGTAAGTTCAATTTTGTGTGATAACAACGCACATGTTGTCGCTGCTCCGAACAAAATTTTGTCAAATTATCAGACATACGAATTAATTGAACAGTTGTAATTTCATTCTCCTACGACGGTTTATTTTCAAATAAATGATCACCCTGTGAAATTTGTCAAGCTTGCATGCGATCAAACTGGTCGAATGTTGCGTTTTGCTAGCGTTCGAAAGATGAGTCCAGTGTTTGATGGAAATTACTAAAGTAGTTGATAAAAGATTGCTTTTTTGTTATTTCAGTACCAACAATTTCTTAGTTCACACTAGGGGAAAAGACGTGTTCGAAATGTGTTGAGTTGTGTTGAGAGAAATCCAGAAAAAAATGGCTAACGTCAAAAGGTTATGCATTATTTAAACAATCGAGCTAACATCGTGCTGGAAGCAGCAAGAGTGTTTTGGGCACTCTTTTGTCTTTTGTCTGTAGCGTATATCAGAAATTCTCTAAGCAAATTTTTGTAGGTCTCGCTTTTCTACTATAGTTCTACTAAACACAGTAGTTCTTTCGGCAGTCCTGATAATCTGATGCTTTTCTCGATTCAAAACTTAAAAAATGCACAATTAAAAAACATTATCTTAATAGTGAGAATAATTTGTGAGTCTCTTAAAAACAGACTTCTTATCATATTTCCTTCCGTTGGCTCTGCCGTTCGAAGTGTGTCCGAAGTGTGCTAAAAATAACCCAAAAAATAAGCTTCAAATCTTCTGCAGAAAAGGTGGAAAAATTAAATATACGGATCAAGTTGTCTTAATTTACTCTCATTCTTCGTTTTTCTCTTTCTCTCTCTCTTTACTCGATGCCAATGGAGCGTTCCGAGGCCTTTTCCACTAACCCAAGCGTGTGATAAAGAAACGATAAATTGAAAATTGGTTGCTAACTCAATACAATCGACCATTGTTTGCCCCCTTTCATGTCTAGTGTTTCTTGTGCTGGTGATTCTGTTGAGAGAAAATGTTTGCCCTGACCGCAAATTCCCAACCAGAGCGAAGCCGGCAAATATCTTCGCGAGTGTGTGTGTCTGTGCGCGGCCATCATGCGCGAAAGAGAGCGCCATAGAGCGAACCGGGTTCGGCAGAGGGAGACAGCGCGAATGTCTGGAAGCACAAGCTGAGAGCGCCGGTAAAGGAGGAAAAGAGCCAAACATACGGTGCAGTTAGTCAGCAATCACTAACTTCGAGAGTGAAGTACTTCGCAATTCAGTAAACGTTTCGCGGCGGTACTTCTGCTCGGAGGGTCGTTGTTGGTGTTTGGCAGCATTTACTGCATACTAAGTGAACATATTTTATTGTTCCCGTTCCCGTTTCGTGGTCGATTATTTTCCTTTTTCCCGTTCTGTTGGTTTCTTCCGTTGAACACCCAGTTCCTGTTCCAAAATGGTAAGCCATCGAAAACCGTGAGTACGGCACAAGATATGAAAGGATAACCCCAGAATGATAACTCGAAAAGAGTATGGCGGTCGAGTATGGCCCATTTTTTTGCAAACACCGTGGTTATCTAATTTTTCGCCGACCACCATCGTGTCGCTGGAGAAAGGAGCAAACCGAAAGAAACGCAACCGACAAGTGAAAGCATCGATCGAAGCCTACTTTGTTCAATTCGCAAAAAGTGTACGGCCGTAGGGATTCACAAGGGAGATAAAGTTTCGAAGTTTTCTTATGCGTTTTTCGCTCGAATTGGAAAGATATGGCCAAACCGCGTATACCATTTTGCATATTACCGCCGGAAACCGCGTGAAGGTCGTGTATCTGACCGGGTGGGTAAAGGGCATTTCGTGCGCGCGCCGTCATCATCTCACAAATTCGCCTCCATCATCCGTGTTTCGAGCGCGTAATCACAATCGGTCACCTTCGTTTCACCACGTTCGGGAAGACGGCCGCTTGGGGGTCCATCTTGGTTAGAGCCGATTAGCAAGCCGCCGGTGCTAACCTTGGCGTTGGTCGATCGATAGCGCATTATCGGTCATATTTCGACAAATGCTACGACAGGCTCACCATCGGGAGCAGAGATCACCGAGCAAAGCAATGTGTCGACAGGCGAACATAATTCTGATAGGCCGTGGCCGATAGTGGAGGACACATTGGACTGTGGTACGCTCGGCAGGAATACGAAAGATAGAAAAAAGAGTCGTTTTATGTAACACATACATTCGTTTGACCTTTTCACCGCTGTCTTAGAGCCGGTCACAAACGACGCGCGTGTTGTTATTGTCGTCATACAACAAAAAACGACCTGCTGCATCGCAAAAGTGACGAAAAGCGACCAAAATGTAACTCAGCGTTGCTGTGCGTGACACTGCGTAATGGTGTGATTCTTCTCACCAGGATTGCGCTCTGTTTGTTGTTCAAGCAGCAGGCCGCGGCGGATTAAGTTGTGAGAACGCTAATTTTATACCGCTTCTCACTGCTCGCGCGATGGTGTCAATCGCGGTACGATGCTAAAATAACAAACAAACATTGCAAACAAAAAGGGATTGTGTACTTACTCGAAATGCTGATTCTCTCGCTCTCGATCTCTTCCCGTGCAGTCGGAACCGATTCGCGTGGTAGTGACGGGAGCAGCCGGACAGATTGCCTACTCGCTGCTGTACATGGTGGCGAAGGGCGATGTGTTCGGTCCGAGTCAGCCACTGATCCTGCATTTACTGGACATTCCACCGATGATGGGCGTGCTGGAAGGGGTGGTAATGGAGCTGGCCGACTGTGCCCTGCCACTGCTGGTCGACGTTGTGCCGACCGCCGACCCTGCCGTCGCCTTTAAGGACGTCGATGCCGCGTTCCTCGTTGGTGCAATGCCCCGCAAGCAGGGCATGGAGCGTAAGGACTTGCTGTCGGCGAACGTTAAAATTTTCAAAGTCCAAGGCGAAGCGTTGGATAAGCACGCCAAGAAGGTAAGTACGCAAATCCCGGAGCATGGTGTTTGGGCTCGCCTAATCATGTTTTGTCGTCTCGTCCCCCACGGCAGGATGTTAAAGTGCTGGTCGTTGGTAATCCGGCCAACACGAACGCGCTGGTTTGCTCGCACTACGCACCGTCGATTCCGAAGGCCAACTTTACCGCGATGACGCGGCTGGACCAGAACCGTGCCCAGGCCCAGATTGCGGCACGGCTCGGCGTGGGAATCGCAAAGGTGAAGAACATCATCATCTGGGGCAATCATTCGGCAACGCAAGTGCCGGACGCGCGAAATGCATCGGTCGAGGTGGGCGGCGTAACGAAGAGTGTTCCGGAGGCCATCGCCAACGACGAGTTTCTGAAGCAGGAGTTCCTCGAAACGGTGCAGAAGCGAGGGGCGGCCGTTATCGCCGCCCGTAAGATGTCGTCGGCCATGTCGGCGGCCAAGGCAGCCAGCGACCATATGCGCGACTGGTTCGCGGGGACGCGCGACGGCGAGTACGTCTCGATGGGCGTCATCTCCGACGGTAGCTACGGTGCGCCGAAGGATATCGTGTTCTCGTTCCCGGTGCAAATCCAGAACCGCCAGTGGAAGATCGTGCAGGGCTTGTCGGTGGACGAGTTTTCGCGCGGTAAACTCGACATCACGGCCAAGGAGCTGCTGGAAGAGAAGGAGGAAGCGATGGCCGTCTGTTCGGCCGATTGACTAGTTAAACTGTAGAACAGAATTTTGTAGGAAAACTCCGCAGAAAAAAACGAAGCCTAAAAGAAGATTGAAAAACAGAGCCATCGGATGCGCTTCGTTTTGCTTTTTTGTTTTTCTGTTGCATTTGTAAGCGCTCTGACGTGCGTGTATCGCTTGTACCGCTTTGAGTGAATAGGTTTTCTCAAAAATTTTGTTTTACAGTAGATCCGATTTCGACGAGCCTATGCGTAGTGCCTCCCAAGAACCTTACCGGCAAAGTGCACAGCACTGTTATATATATATACATACAAACGAAAAACACTATACTAGCGCGTGTCTATTCTGTGTGAGCGGCACAAACCAATTAGACCAATTGTTAAAAAGTAGAACCAGGGGAAAGATATTGGAAATGGAAGCTACAATAAAAAAAATTGTTGAAGAATAAAGAATTGCGTTTGTAATGATCAATTTTAATAGTCCATTGGTACTTTTCAAAAATGGTTTATTGCACCATTCATCGTCTTCAGGCAGTTCATTTGATTTCATTCATTCTCTTTGAAAGTTTAAAAAAAATGCAAAAATATACTCTGATGGGTATAACTAAATCTAAAGTGAATCCGTCTCAACGTGCTCGGTTCATTGAACTGAAACGGTCCGTAAGTTCTTCGAGATAAAGTTCTGCTGTAATCTCTGAAATAGTAAATTGTTGCCATTGTCCTACGAAATGAAGAAACAAAAATGGCAGCCCACGAGAAGGGAACGTTCGGTAGTGTACGGGGCTTCTGTTACTTTTTGGTCGCTTTCTACAAAAAGTAAAGTTTCTTCTCCAACAGATTGCTAGGCGATTGGTGCAGATACTGGCCGACGAGGAACGAAAGCTTGTGCGCGTACTGACAGACGGCCGGGACGCGCGTTGTGCCGGACCAGTTGTAGTACAGGTGGCACTGCTTGTAGGACAGCATCTGCAGGTGGTCAATCTTCAGGTTGGACGAATCGTAGACGATGTTGTAAGCCGTTGGCGAGACCGTGCCCTGCTTCACCGACTGTGACACCAGGTAGAAATCGGTCCTGTGAAGAAAGTCGCGCGCAAAAACGGTTTAGTTAACTGATCATTACTATCGGCCATCGATAACGTACCGTTGAGGAAGCGTTATTACGTCGTCGACCACGGTTCCCGGCCGTGGGTTGAGCCGGTGATCAAAAAAGCGCGTATTGATGCGCTTGTTGACAATAAAGAATGTCAGCAGGACGTCCTGTTTTATTCCCGCCGATTTGTACAGCTGGCCGAGTTTCTCCACCAACGACCGCACCTCATGCTCCATAATGTACTGGAGCTGCCCTTCGCTGACCCCGTCACGGTAGAAGATGATACGCTTCGGAAGCTCACCAAACTCGCGCCGATACTCATTGATGGCCTTGATCGTGTTAAGCGGCAGATAGGTGGAGATTTCTTCTCCGCTCGAGTGGTGACTGACCGTGGAGAAGAACTTTGGCGTGCCGCGGTTGTCGTGATCGAGAGTGGCCACCATCGCACCGAAGGATCTGCTTTTGTCCTTCGAGTCATGGCACACATCGAAGCCGATCGTCATGAGGCCGTTGAGCGGGATCTTCACCTTCCACGGCACACCGCCCAGCTTGCAGTTCATCTGGATGACCACCTTCGTGGCGACCGACATGAGCGTCCGGACGTTGCCCGTTTTCGGCGTGATCGTCTTCTGCACCATCACCTGCGTCGGAATGGCCCGGTCGACGCAACACTTCTTCTTTATCGCCGTGTAGCGGTCAGACTTGTTGTTCGAAACCACGCACATGATCATCTGCGGGTCTTTGTTGATGATCGAGTCTAGCGTGCGAACGTACGTGTTGGGATTGTCATCTTGCATCGGCACTATCTCGCAGTTACTGATCTCGAACTTCATGCCGCGCGCGGCCTTAATCATACAGCCGAGGAAATCGTTTGCCTCCCGCTGACAGCGGCCCGGAACCACCAGATACCAGCGACTCAGCCGTACAGTGGCAAACATTGGATTCTCACGAAAATGTGACGTCCAATCGGCGTTTTCGCCTGCCTGAACACCACTGCGAAGCGGGAAAACACGAAAAACGTCACCAAATTGGCGTTGCTTGAGGCAGAGCCTACTTACGTTGAGACGGTGGAGAAAAATATCATCTCCTGAGGAAGCAATCGTCCGGTCACCTCGACCAATCGCTTGTCCAGCTGCATCTTCCACATCTTGAAGACATCCTGGCTGTCCGTAGACGTTTGCAGACGCCGATTGAATGTCTCCAAGCGTTCAATGCGCCGATCAGGATTCAAACGTGTATGGTCAGCCATTGCCCGCATCATCCTGTGGAAGGGGATATGAAAAAATCATTGAATCCTGTGCGATGCATTACAGGACATCGGGAGCATACTTGAAATCCGATCGCATCGAATCGGTGAGCCCGGTCATTTGGCAAAGCTCGGGCACGAGCGCCATCAGCTCGCTGTCTCCCGAACGTGCATCCTTCTTCTTCGCCCGCGACAACAGCATCGGTTGGTGGGCATCGCGGATTCTTATGTTGTACTTGTTTCGATAATACTCAAGGAACGAGATTTTCCCATTTTTCGTGTCAAACGTGCTCTCGGGGGTGGTTTCGAAGGTTACGTCGTGAATAGTGTAGGTCTTGTTGTTGTAACCGGTTAGCACCACACACCCGAGCACCGCCTTTCGGAACCCATCCTTGAAGTTGCGATCGTGGCGCTGGCATTCGCGCAAAATGTCGTAACACGTTTCCATGCGCATCGTCTTATGAGCGATCTCGCAGCACACTAGAACGTCCGCTTCGTGTTGCCGGATGCTCGTAATGTAGCCTGGCCACAGTTCGATGTGGTAGTCGCGAATTGGAATTTTAGCCGCTGCATCGTACAGATTGCGACCAACCAGCTGCAGGTTGAGCCCATTCATTGCTCGGCGAAGAATCAGATTCAACACCTGAATGCCGGTCTCGCCCACCATGTCCACAGCATTTACTCGCTGGATATGAAGCTCATATCTGTCGCCGGTTCTATCATGCACCGAGTGGAGCACCATCTCATCGTTTGACAGTTTGCAACCCGTAAAGAGATTTGCTCCGTCGAACACGAAGCCACCGAGAATCTTTTTGTGTTCATTCACTAGCGATTGCATCAATCGCGGGCTGCCACATGGCGGGACGAACTCGAGGGTGTATTGGAACAGTGTCCAATCCACGCGTTTTAACAGCTTAAAATAGTTCGACTGTAAAGTCAACGGTTGTCCTGTGGTGCCGTGCTTTGATTCGTGAGACGGGCAACGCGTTTTTAGTGTATCCGCCATGGATCGCCGCATCGGGTTACGAACGGCCGTGCGTCCTTGCAACCCACTCACTCCCGGTTGTTGCTCTCGGCTCGTGGAAGGTCCTGCGTTGGGGTTTCGCGGTGTTTCGGATGGCGCTGTCAGTCCGG
Source organism: Anopheles bellator (assembly GCF_943735745.2). Classification (NCBI taxonomy): domain Eukaryota; kingdom Metazoa; phylum Arthropoda; class Insecta; order Diptera; family Culicidae; genus Anopheles; species Anopheles bellator. The sequence continues at coordinate 67,889,012 of NC_071286.1, forward strand.
AGCTGCTTGGGCCGGCACTCGGCCCGCTGCCACCGCTTTGGCCCTGAGTCCAAGATGGTCTTTTCTACGATAACAATTCATGCAGTTGAGGTTAGGGTTAGAATCTAAGCGGGAAAAAGTCACGCCAAGTGAACCTCTTGTGTCGTGTATGCTGGCCCTTGGTGCGGCACTCCAACGCGAACGGGGGGTGGTTGGCCTCCACGGACATCGAACGGAGGACGTTGTGGATGGTTCGGATTTATAGCACCACGCATCCGCTCCCGACCGTATTGGTCCCTTCCGTCTGCCATCTCGAAAGGTTACGCTGCAACGGAGTGAGCACAATAAGCAGAAATGGCGGTGTCAAATTCTGCTGACAACATATAAGCCGGCGTTTCTGAACGCGCCACAGCCAACGACACAAAAGCAGCCCCCACTTCCGCTGCAACCGAACGGGGTAGAATTCTGAGATTGCTGACACAATGTATTTGCGTTTCGATACCTACTGCGAGCGAAAGATGTAATGGCGTCCCCACACGCGTCGATTTTTGAACAAAACTCGGGGAACGACGAACGCACTTTGTTTCCGTTAATAAAGACCGAATTGCGAAATGAACTTATGCCGCCTTATTCGACCACAAATGAAGGACGAAATGGTTTGGCGCGACGACCGCTTTCTCGGCGGAAGACCGTGTACCACACAAAACGATGCTTAGCGTTTGACCATGTGAAGCGTACTCTGACTGGGGTGCTACATGAGGCGTGAAAACTGTCGTAAAATTAATTTGTAATGTCAAACCGTTTACGCTCCCTGTGGCGGCAAAAATATAAAAACGAAATGTCAAACGTGTTTACGTTCGTGTTTTTGGTCCGAGAAAATAGAAATCGAAGAAAAAGAAATTAGTGTCTGAATATTTTTCTCTGCTTTTTCGATTCTGTTGCTATACCAACAAATAAAAACTTATATTATCCTCTGTTTGTAAGCATGCGTATGCAAAAAGTATTTACGCTCGGGTTTACGCCTGGGCCGATCCGTAAACGTTTTGACAGAGGCGCAGCAGTTTGCCATTAATCTGTAATGTCAAAAACATTACGTTACGCCTCATGTAGCTCCCCAGTGACGCTGAAGCACAAGTTTGAAACCTACTGCAAAGTTCTCATTGGTTGCATCGAGTGTCAAAGCGCCTGACCGTCCGGATTGGTCAGTACGATCCGAAAGTGCCAAAATACTGCGTCCTGATTGGGCTCGATACGGTAAACAAATTGTATGCTGGTGGTGAGTTTCCAACTGGATACCAAAGAGGTGAAATTTCAGGAAATTAACAGTGGAAGAAAAATAAAATATTTTAAAAAAATAATCTGAATAATAATAATCGCGGCCACGTTTTGTCGCAACAATTTGTGTTTGGTTATTTTACATTCGACTGAAATACTGGAACATTTTTCTAAGAGTTAATTAAAATGTTAATATATAGCATTTTCGAGTGCGATTCGAAATAGCGTTGCGAACTTGTGATGTTAAAATAATTGGCAAAATTGCTATCAAAAGTTGCAAGATGAAATTTGTTAATTGAAGCCAACGGGAAATTCAATTGGCATCTCAATTAAGAAAAAAGACACAATGTGTGTTCTGCACAAGCACATGTGTCGAATTGCAACAATTACATTAAAACGTCGATTATTCCTTATTCGGCATGAACTACAATATGAATACGAAAAGTTAGGCCTATCTAATCCACTGAAACATGGTAATCATAAATATTAAGATATTCTAATTGTGCAAGAATCTGTTGTTTTACAAACGATTGCAAGTTGAACAAAAATATTAATGAATATTATCACACCAAAATAAAACACAGCTGTTTTCGCCACATACTTTCTTTTCAACTTCTCAGTGTTTGCATACGACAATATTACAACTTATTCCTCATCCTGAACCACGGTGGTCTTCTCGGACACGTACAGACCGTCCAAGAATTTACGAATATCCTTGTTACGGACAGTCGTCGACTGCTGGATCAGAGCAGCGGAAAGTGAGACGGCTTCGATATCGTTGCCTTCCAGCACCAGTTCGTCCTTTTGTTTGGCGGAGTTCACCACCGTCACTCCGGGCTGCATCTTTACACGACGGATGTGCTTCTCGCCCAAGAAATTACGGATCTCTACCAAGGAATTGTTCTCACTGATCACACAGTTGATCGGGAAGTGAGCATGTACGGCACGCATCTTGTACTGGAATCCCTTGGTAACACCTGTAATTCACATAACATGCGCTGCACATTATCCACTTTACATCGAGCGGGCCATTTGCTGGTGCTGTCCCGGTTTAGTTGATACGTACCCTTGATCATGTTCTCGACGTGCGAGCACACAGTGCGGACTGCGGCGATTTCTTTCTTGGAACCGAACCACTTTTCCACCTTCAGCTTCTTCTTCGACACCTTGTAGACGTCCATGGGCAAATGACGGAAGTTCTTTTGCAGCGTTCCGCGCGGCCCGCGCACCGTCACGACTCGAGAGTGGACCTTCACGGTGACATCCTTCGGGACGGTCACCGTCTGGTTGGAGTTGATCGTTCTCATAGTGGTCCAAACTGGAACGAAGCATTTAGTTGCGATTTAGCAGATCACAAATTTACGGTCACTGTCAGGAAAAACATAATCCGGCATCATCACTGAAAGCGTTTCGGCTGTGCATAGCTAAGGCGCTGTCGTATTCGATCCGGTAATCAGCATCTGACAGATCCAAGCGAAACTCCTGCTCCGAAGCTTCGTTGAAACACATTCAGAATGGGGCGTTTACAGGCAAAATGAAGAAATCGTCCACAATTTTACGAAGCTCAGCAATCGCATCACCCATTTCAGTGATGATTTCCGTACATGTTTACCTATATTCAGCGAAATTTCCTGAAAAGAAACAATCGAGTCGGCAATAATACAACTTACACGTTCAGGAATCAAACCGGAAAAGAACCTGACAGCACCAAGTGTCTGAAATTGTGCGTTTCGTGTGACAGTTGGCTCTTTTCCTGTCCACGCTCAGTTGTGGCTTTGGGTGTGCGTTTCTAAACGCATCAACTTAAATCGATCGTTGCCAATGGTGAGCAAAACAATAAATTATCTCAGATAGTTATTGTTGAAACGTTGAAATGACTAAAAATCAACCAACCTAATGATGAGTTCGATTTTTTCTGATTGATCTTTCGTCATTTTGAGGTGTATGATATGCTATAAACCATAACATCAGGTATTAAATTGCACATTAAATATGCATTTTTCATGTTTAAAGCTCTGTTTGATCGAAAATGTCACAATCAATAAATATCGAGCAAATTGGCAAAAAGTTTGGATCGTCATCCAAATGCGCAAACACAAAACGCGTTCGTAGACGGTTAAAGTTGTAGCTCAATCTACAATTTGCCGTTCAAGAGTGACTGACAGATTGACAGACCCTTCAACTCTTTTTTTTGCGGCGGCTGAGTGTTTGTTGGTAAAATGTCGGTCTGAAAGTGCAGACCAGTTGTGTGGCAGTGAATTTTTCAGAGTTTCTAGCGGCATTCGGTCTGCGTTAAAGGGCCCGCCGACGGTTTCGCACGCACAAGTACGGTGGCTGGTTGGGAAGCATCGTCACAAAGACGCTACCATCCAGCGGATTGTAAAAAAATCACACCATGAGCAATTCGGAGAGCAGCAGCGGTGACAGCAGTAAAAAGGCCAAATCAGAAGAAAACCAAGATGAGCTGATTATAAAACAGCAGCGTGAAATCGAACAAGAGGTATAGCAAGATAGCGCTGAAGGAAAGGCATTTGACCGAGTAGTGATGATGCGTACCGTTGCTGTGTTTTTTTAGATTGCTCATTCCAAACCGCTAGTCAGTGAATCCCAGCCGATCTCGAGCCTCAATCAGGAGTATTTGGACGATGCGGTCTACATATCAAAAATTAGGGACTTGTCGTCAAAGTACCGGGCCATCAGGCGTAGCCGGCCGGATGGGAACTGCTTTTTTCGGGCCTTTGCGTACGCCTACCTGGAGTATCTGGTACTGAACAAGGAGGAGTTCCAAAAGTTTTATGAATACGCTTCGAAGTCGAGGGAGCGGCTGACCGAAGCTGGCTTTCCCCCGTTCACCATCGAGGACTTCTACGAGACTTTCATGGAGGTGATAAACAAAGTTAAACCGGAAGGCGATGATACGGCCAGCGCCCTCAGCGAGCTGCACAAGCTATTCAACGAACAGGGATACTCCGATTACGTGGTCGTGTACCTACGCCTCATCACATCGAGCCATCTGCAGGAAAAGGCCGACTTCTATCAGAACTTCATCGACGGCAACATAACCATCGTCGAATTCTGCCACCAGGAGGTGGAGCCGATGTACAAGGAGTCGGATCACATCCATATTATTGCGATCTGCTCGGCTCTACCAAGTGCCGGTGTTCGCGTGGAGTACATGGATCGGGGTGACGGGAACCAGGTGATCGCTCACGATTTCCCAGACGGTTTCAAGCCGAACGTTTACCTGCTATACCGTCCGGGGCACTACGACATCTTGTATCCGAACCAAGCATAGATTTTGTGCCCCTTCCTTCAACTATGGACAATTTTCACCGTGTCACCCTTTTCTTTCGTATCCGACTGGTACCAACAGGCGTGTGAACGGCGCGCATCTGACACCGTTTTTTGTCGCATCCTTTCATGATTCCCCACTTCTAGTATGCTACTCTAAGTATAATAATATATCTATGGATCAATTGTAATAAATGAAGTAACGTTTCAAAATCCAATCTCGCGTCGTTTTATTGGATCTTCCATGAGTTTAGCTTTCAAACGTTTCATGCTTCGATTTCGCCAAGGTATAGTGTTTTGTCACTCGATCCCGACACAATGATAGGTTCCGTAGGGTGAAAATCGACGTCGTTGACGCTACCGTTGTGGCCGGGCAGCTTGTAAAGAATGCGCCTCGATGTTGTGTCCCAAATGTATACGTATCGATCCGCAGATCCTGCGCTGATCTTCAGCCCATCGGGCGACCATCCGCAGCGCAGGAGGTTTTTCTCAAAGTTATGCTGATGGCCGGTGAAAACCTTCACGCAACGCTCGCCAGGAACGTACGGCCGTATGTCCCATATGCGAAGCGTGTTGTCCATAGCATTGCTGAGCACATATGAGCCATCCGGTGACAGTGACAACCCCGTGATGGTGTCGGAGTGTCCGCGAAGTCGATACAGTATCTCTTTCTTGCGAATGTCCCACACTTTGACCTCATTGTCGATGCCACCAGAAATGACCTGCTCGGCTGTATCGTTAAAACACACTGCCGTCACCTGATACCCGTTATCAAAGGTATTAACAACGTTTCGCTTGCGTGCATCCCAGATTTTGATCGTCGAATCGTCGGATCCGGACACAATCAGCGTTGGTCCACGTCGAGCGCCACGGCAGCTGTTGATGAAGTTGGTGTGGCCTTTCAGCTTTCGTATACGCGTGCACGTCGGTACATCCCACACACCCACCACTTTGTCCGTGGCACAGCTGTAAATATTTGAACCATCCGGCGAAAAGTGAGCTTCCATCACGGCCCCGGAGTGGCCACTTAGCATACCAACATTCTCACACTCATCGTACACCTTCCAGAGAACTGTGAACGAAAATCACACGGTCATTTGCCATCAAAGAATAACACACCCGATAGCTACGCACAAATTTGACGATCGAATCCGGTAGACAGCAGATGTTCGCCCTCGGGATGGAATTCCGTGGAAAATATTTCTCCGCCATGCCCCTCCAGTAGCATGATAGGCCCTAGCAGGCCAGAAGTACGCTCAACATTCTGGAATGCAATGGAAAAGGAAAAGTAAGCCGAACGATTCTTGTTTAACCGCCTGCTATGCTCGTACCTGCTGCTCAAGCAGTTGTTTATCTTTTGTTGTGTACGATACAAGATCTGTGCGTGATTTTTTCGAATTGGCCACTGGAACCAATGCGTCTGAGGAACGCTTGAGAGAGGCCATGTTCGTGGCAATCGCAATAAGTTTGTTCACTGTTTGTTTAGTAGCTGAACTTATTCGCAAAAGAACAAATTTATGTTTTCACCCCGGCTTCAGCGTCTCCGAAGACGCGATTTGACATCTGGATTCTGACGTTGGAGCCATAATGGAAGGTGATGCTATAAAAGTATAAAACTTTTTTCGTTGAACGATTTATTTATGTTCAGTAAACTGTTGGACATTTTTAATTTATTGAATTAAATGACGATAATTAATATTATTAACTATAATCATTTGAAATCCAACTAATTGTTTTTCTCGATATTGGAAGTGCTATAAACGAAAGTGACGACCATAGTCTAGTGCTGTCCTTTTTTTCTCGCCGGATGACAGCAGACCGTTTTCATCGGACTTCGGCACGCGTTTAGCTTCACTAGCGCAAGGCAATTTATTGGTGTATTTATCACTAGTTTTTCTGGTTTTAGTTTCCCTTCGGCTAAAAACCGATTATTAACGGCACAAAAATGGTACTGAAGTCGAACATGGCCGCAAAGAAGCCCCAGGGACAGGCGTACAAGGACAAAAGCAAACCGGCTGACATCCGGCTGAGCAACATCAATGCTGCCAAAGGTGCGTGTTCTGCGGGAAATTATTCATCGAAGCACGAGACCATGAGCCACAGGAACTGCGGTGCTTTATTCTAGGTTCAAACTCTGGGAAGATTGCTATCAAAATTAAAACTATTCACAAGGGCCCGGGATTTGTGGTCCCCCTTTTACGAGAATTTAGTTGGCTGTCTCAGAAGCACGTCTTTTAAAATGATAGTTATTCACTGTTCCGGTAGTTTTATGATAGTATTCTTATTAGCATTAGTCGTTAATTGAAACACGAACGTAGTGGCAATGTCTTTCAAACGATTCAAACTAGCTGGTTAACTGTACCGTTTTGACTGCGATCCTAACCTCAACGTTCTGAGTCATATGATGAGCAGCGAGCCCGTGATGTGCCGGCTACTGAGATGCACTAATGCACATACATGTTTCGTTTCAGCCGTTTCGGATGCTATCCGTACGAGTTTGGGTCCGCGTGGCATGGACAAAATGGTAAGAATAATGAAGTCAAAATCGGTGCCGGTTGTAATTTGTATATCTATCTCCCGTGTAACAGATCCAAGCATCGAACGGAGAAGTAACCATCACAAACGATGGTGCGACGATTCTGAAGCAAATGAACGTCATCCATCCCGCGGCTAAGATGCTGGTCGAGCTGTCCCGTGCGCAGGATGTTGAGGCTGGCGACGGTACCACTTCCGTGGTGGTTGTGGCCGGTGCCCTGCTGGAGGCAGTCGAGAAGCTTCTGCAGATGGGCATTCATCCGACGGCCATCTCCGAAGCGTTCCAGCGCTGCTCGGCTAAGGCGGTTGAAATTCTGACCGAAATGTCGCGTCCAGTGGAGCTGAACGATCGCGAGTCGCTGTTGAAGAGCGCTTCCACGTCGCTGAACTCGAAGGTTGTTTCGCAGCACAGCAGCATGCTGGCGCCGATAGCTGTCGATGCCGTGCTGAAAGTGACCGAACCGAACTCGCAAGGATCGGTCGATTTGAAGAACATCAAAATCATCCGCAGCCTTGGTGGTACTATTGAGGATACCGAGTTGATCGATGGACTCGTTTTCACGCAACGTTCTGCGGGCGTGAATGGACCGAAACGCTTAGAGAAAGCCAAAATTGGTCTCATTCAGTTCTGCATCTCTGCACCGAAAACCGATGTAAGTTTTTATCCCCACCTTTATGCTGCGGTTTATTGAATGTTTGCTTTATCCGTATGTCTGCAGATGGATCATAGCGTGATTGTGTCCGATTACGCTGCAATGGATCGAGTACTGAAGGAGGAGCGCGCATACATTCTAAACATTGTGAAGCAAATTAAAAAATCGGGCTGCAATGTCCTGTTGGTCCAAAAGTCGATCCTGCGCGATGCCGTATCCGATCTCGCACAGCATTTCCTCGACAAGATCAAAGTGCTGGTGGTGAAGGACATCGAACGGAGTGACATTGAGTTTGTGTGCAAAACCCTCCGTTGTCGGCCGATCGCCTCGTTGGATCATTTCGTTGCTGAAAATCTGGTGAACGCCGATCTGGTGGAGGAAGTGGCCAGCGGATCCACAAAGTTCGTGAAAGTGACCGGCATCCAGAACATGGGGCAAACGGTTTCGATCGTTGTGCGCGGCTCGAACAAGCTGGTGCTGGAGGAGGCTGATCGTTCGCTTCACGATGCACTCTGTGTCGTACGTTGCTTGGTGAAGAAACGGGCCCTGATTGCTGGTGGTGGTGCTCCGGAAATCGAGATGGCACTTCAGTTGGCAGCGTACGCCCAAACGCTGCAGGGAGTCGACGCGTACTGCTTCCGCGGGTTTGCCGATGCACTGGAAGTCATTCCATCGACACTCGCCGAGAACGCTGGTCTCAATCCGATCGCCACGGTCACGGAGTTGCGTAATCGTCACGCACAAGGCGAGAAAAATGCAGGAATCAACGTTCGCAAGGGAGCAATCACCGACATTCTGGCGGAGAACGTAGTTCAGCCGTTACTCGTATCCACTTCATCGATCACGCTGGCGTCTGAGACGGTGCGTTCCATTCTAAAGATCGACGACATCGTGAACACCATGCAATAAGTGGCCATGGTGCCTTGGAGAGCGCTCGACGCGACTCGTTAATTAACGCAACTTACTCCGCACACAAGCATTTTCAATGTAAGCCTTTCATCGTCACACAGGTAGCTCCACCGCTAAAGCGCTTTGTTTCGGGCTTGCTTAACACACCACAGAACACACATTGATCATTTGTTTGTAATGTTTGTATTTTCTCTTAATAAATCAATAACCAGTAAACGTAAAGCATCATCATTTCTTTGTAAGCGGCTCGAAGGCGTCCGGCATCCGCTCTATGACGTAGCGGTTGATGGCAACGTTCATGATCGGAACACCAGGTATTTTGCGGATGCGGCGTTTCAGATCCTTATCGTTCGTGGCCACAATGTAGCATTTGTGCTGTGTGACACGCTGCACGAGACAGTCGTCCGCATACGTCCCGCGGTGCATGCAGTGCAATCGCTCGAACCGAGGGTCCTTAATGATACGCAGTGCTAGTTTGTACTTTGGACCGAGCTTCTCCAACTCGGCCTGCACACAGTCCGTGACGTACGGTATGCACTTTGCGTACAGACAGTCCATCATGGTTTTTACGATATCGAGCTTATTTTTTATGCTAAAGTTGACGAAATTCGTATCCACCAGAATGTGGTACGGTGGCCCTAGCTGCGTGTTGTACTGGAAGAACATTGCAGAGCTAACCTGTGGTCTTTCCATCGGCTTGAGTTCATCGTTGGCAGATTTCTTTTTCGTGTTCACTTTGGCCCGATGCTCCGGTTTGAGCCGACTGTCGGTGGGTTTGATCATGCGTTTTAGCGCCGACAAACGCTGCTTTTGCATTTTTTTCACCTGATTCGTTTTAGCCTACGAAAGAAAACCGCACTTTTGAGACTTGGTGAGTTCTTAATCGATAAATTCTTTAGTTACTTACCATCGTTAAGTAGACTGAAGAAATATTGTTGCTCCTGAATAAGGATACGATGCAGAACCGGAGCAAAACATGTGTGTTTTGACAGCACAGTCGATGTTTCCGTTTATAGCATAAAACATCGCCAGCGTTTTGCATTGTGTGGCACACAGTTGTGGCAGTTCCAATAATTTTAGTCAACTTAACGCCACGTAATTATTGGAATTGCAGTATATTGCACGTTGGTTAAAAATAATATTGCCACCCAAAACAGAACAGTGAAACCAATAGAATAGAACACGGCCTATGTGAACCTCGGTAAAAAAACATCGAACGATTGACACGGCTGTCACATGGCCACTGTGCTAAACAAAAGAAAAAATGTAAAAGCAATTGCACTTTGTATTGATAAATACACACGTAAATTCCGCAAAAAACACCCTTTTCTTCGCAGACCGCCACATAAGGGGCGGCATTCGTCATCAAGTGCGGAAGTGCGATTAATCATCGCGTCGTCATCACCGGGTGTCGCAAGCTAGCTAGGTGTGGTGAATAAGAAAAAGTCGATTTACAGAGTGTATCACGATCTAATTTCCGCGTAGCTTTGCAGCCTACTGTTCGTCTGGTTTGTTGGTTTTTTTCGGGGTGCGGCACGGAAAATTGCTGACTCGCACAAATGGAGGCGTTGGACGATCAACTAGGTCACCTCAAGCAGAGGCCAACGAACGGGCCGCACCCGAGACCGTACCATAGCACCGGGCTGCCCGATTGCCCACCGAACGGAGCCGGAATACCGGGCACGGTGATGGTGGGGAAAAAGAGTGGACCCGCAGTGCCGCCGAAGCCGCGCAAAGGCTCCAATCAGCAGGTGCCACCGCAGGTTCCGAAAAGTTCGAACGTGAAGCAGTACTGCGAGCCATCGTTTTCGACCCTGCTGCAGGGACAGAGCAGCGCCCTGGACGAGCATGCGTACACCAACGTGGGAAATGGTGCCCGGGCGGTTGCAGCTACCGGTTCAAGTCCGATCCCCGGGAAGATGGGTGTGCGCAAGGTTACGCTCGATAATGCGCTGGAGCTGCAGCAACAGAAAGAAGCTCTCGAGCACCATAAGCGCGTGATGGAGGATAAGCTTAAACATTCTTCTGTGCTGTCTCAACAGCAACCGGTCGGTTCTGGTCAACACGTTGGGGTGTATGAAAACACACAAGGACCACCGTACGGTACGGAGCGGTACGGAGCGGATGCCACGTACTCCAACATTCCAGGGGCCGCACGGGCACACGTAACGAAGCCCAACAGCGAGGGCCTCATTTACAGCAACATAATGCACAGTGCCAACCCACCGAAGCCGTTTCCGCAGCGCCAAATTTCGGAGGAATTGCCACCACCTCCGCCGCAGGATATGGGCCAGGACGTTCCGTTGACGTTGAATGCGCTGACCTTGGCGGAGAACGACGAAGAGTTTCCACCGCCTCCGAGTCCCGTCAGTTCGTCGTACAGTGAGCTGCGCAGGGCCACCGATCCACCGCACATGGGAAGACAGCCACAACCGACCTACAGCATGGTCGGACCGGGCGCAGTGGGAGGACCCGCGGGAGGGCAGAGCACGTACAGCAACATGGGTCCGGGGAGTCAGATTTACGCGAACAACCAGTCGCTGTACGGTGCGTACGGGATGAGCTCACAGGGCTCATCGACGTACGAGTCGATCTACGAACCGATCAATCCGCGGCCACCGAGCCAGATGTCGGCCAGATCGAACTACTCGCTGTACGCTCCGTACGTGAACTCGCACGGCATCAACAGCCCGAACGATAGCATCATCACGAGCGCCTCACAGCAGCAACCGTTAAACCATCATCACCACCGTGGCGGAGGCATGCCGAAGGAGACGGAAGTCGATACCCTGACCAATCTGCTGGTGGAGTCGATGGACAACGGGCAGGACGCGGACTCGTTCGGCACGTGCGTAAAGTGTGGCGAGCGGGTGGTGGGCGAAAACAACGGCTGCACGGCAATGGACAAGATCTACCACATCTCCTGCTTCACCTGCCAGCAGTGTCAGATCAATCTGCAGGGCAAACCGTTCTACGCGTTGGACGGCAAGCCGTACTGCGAGGAGGACTACCTCAACACGCTCGAGAAGTGCTCGGTCTGCCTGAAGCCGATCCTCGAGCGGATCCTGCGTGCGACCGGCAAACCCTACCATCCGCAGTGCTTCACGTGCATCGTTTGCGGCAAGTCGCTCGACGGCATCCCGTTCACGGTCGACGCGACCAACCAGATACACTGCATCGAAGATTTCCACAAAAAGTTTGCCCCGCGCTGCTGCGTCTGCAACCTGCCGATCATGCCCGAGCCAGGAGAGGACGAAACGGTGCGCGTGGTCGCGCTCGATCGCAGCTTCCACATCAACTGCTACAAGTGTGAAGATTGTGGACTTCTGCTATCGTCGGAGGCGGAAGGCCGCGGCTGCTATCCGCTCGACGATCACATTCTGTGCAAAAGCTGCAACGCCAAACGGGTGCGCCATATGACGACGGAGCTGTAAACGGATTTCAAACGTCCAGTGGTTTCCTTCCCGTTCCGATTCCGGCCTGCCTCCGGATCTACCAAACCCTCTCCTAATGCGGCTTCTCGCAGAAAAACAGAAGATCATCTCGACCGCGATCGGTGCCTCCGGAGAGCGGAGTAGAGTTAGGAAAACAAATGATGATACCATCGCAGCAACCATTGTTTGGAGCGAAACGAATAGTCAAATTTATGCGCACGATCGAGTAGCAGAGTAGGCTTCCGACAACGAGGGCTCTTTTTCATCTTGATCATTCCATTTCGAAACATTCCGCCGTTTTTGGATCCAAACAGTATTTATAAGGTGCACATGCGTTGTAGCGGCTCCCGCAATAGGCTGTTTTTAAACCAATCTGTTGTGCAACTGGCCCGTTTGGTGCAGCGCAGGGCGTTTACTATTGATACATATTACGCGTGATAGCTACAGCTCCGGTAGGGCGATGCTTCGCCAGAGAACGGAAGCAAACGTGTCGCACAATGTCTAGAGTATTTAAGCAGCATTTCCGTAGGATAAGATGTTTTAGATGCGCATTTAGTAGATATCTGTGAGGGCGTGAGGATTGCCGATGGCTCTCGAAAGCGCTCTGCCCTCGAACTCGTCCATCGCTACGTATGTATGTTACTTCAGTCGTTTTCACAGTTCTATAAGACAGAAAATGCTTACATAAGCTCAAATTTTAACTGTACGTTACCTGCGTGAGCTAAAAGGTAAAATCGTGTACTACCGCTGTTGGCACAACGCTGGTTTTTTCTTGTGTACGTTGTATGTGGGCTAAATAATAACAGAATTAAAAAACAAATCGCCCGTGGGTTGATGTTTAACCGTCGCCGATATCACAATGGAGGCGCGTTCCTTTTGTAACGCCCCAATAACGGCCTCGATTCAACAAACGTTACACGCTGTTTAACCAATTAAACACCTTTCACCTACTTACAAATGGCTGTTGGGCACGCCACAAGTGGACAGGTTAATTGAGGCATTTTGTCAAGCAATCAGAGCCGTCGATTAGCATAACTTCCGGAGGGGAGACCGGCTAGCAAACAAACGGCCAAACACTCGTTCCCTTGGGTGTCGATTGTGTCGATTGCGTAATGTGCCCTTACACGGCAATTTAAATAAAACACCCCACGTTGCCGTGGTGTATCATTAGCATATTATATGCCTGGTTAGAACGGGTGTGTTAGAACCTAAGGTCGGCCCCCACATGAAACCGCCTGCGGCTGGCTGTGTAACCCCCTTATGTGTGGCCGTTTAAACTGAACCACCTAGCGGGAATAGTTTAAAATAACATAAACCGACGGTCACATACCGTTTATGTGCTTCCTTGAATCTGCCATCTCTCTCGGGGTTGACTCTTTTTTATCGCTCCGCTTGCCCTTCCCGGCCATATGTACACCGAGGCCGAGTCCCGCGCACTGGGGTGTATGCTAAACAATCCGGTCCCTTTACATAAATCGAAGGGGTTAGAACCGAACGGGATGATACTGAGCCACCCCACATTCAGGGAGGGTGGCAGGGTTAGGGTGTATTTTTTTAGGTTTTGACAGTGAACCCGGTGCCCGGTATCGGTCTGTACATAAACCCGGGCCCAGCCGGGAAAGGGGTGCCTCGTGGTATTGTGGGTTTTTTAGCAATCCGTTGTCGAAAAAGTGAAGGGGTTAGGCCATTCGTTCGTCCTGCCGATTGATTTAGTCTTCCGTCAGCCCGGAAAGTGATTGGAGATCCGGCCTAACCGGTGCCACAGGATGCGCTCGCGAGCCCTGGTTTCCGTGGTGAGTTTTCCATTCTTTTCCGTCGAACGCATTGTTGCGCAATGTGCGCATGTTTGCGAAGCGCCCGTTCAGAGCGTATGCAAAGCAGGAGCGAAAGTTTAAAATGGTGCCCCGTGCTCTGGGGGCTGGTCACTGGCCGTTTCAGTTACGAAGCGGCCTGAGAGCAGACCGACAGCTCCGAAGTACGGCCATTTTGCGGACTCCAGAGTGAGTACGGTGAGTTTGCAAAAGGAATCCAATTAAGGTTTGATCTCGGCGCAACGTGGGCGATTGGCGTGACGCCGGTCGGTAGCTGAAGGACGTTGAATTAGCACTTGAGTTCGAAATTAAATTTCAAATCAAGGCCCACTTGGCAGATATCGGACAGATTTTCGCCCGTCGCGATGGTAAACGGATCTCCGGTCTCCCCTAATCTCGGCCATCCATTGTGAGTTTCTCGGGATGCGTACAAAACGAATGTGAGTTCGGGTATCAGCTAGGGCCGCCCACGGGGCCTCTTGAGGCCTGTAAAGGACGCTGGGGTAGCCAAGTGGCAGCGGAAAGCGTGAAAAAATGCACGACCAACCACCCGGCGTGGGGATGTATTGTCCGATCCTCGAGGCAATAAAATGTCAGATTTTCAAACGAAACCCCCAGCCCGCCCAAAACAAGACAACGGATGACCGTACGGACAGAGTTCCGGTAATTAGGAAATTAGAAATGTGATCCTGCGCTGGGAAAAAAAAACAGCGACAACAATTGGCCGGTTTTTCCAATCGTTATCCGATGTGTGTTGTGTATGTGCGAGTGTGTAGTGTGTCGATAGCTGGGCTAACTTTTCCCGGCAGAAAAGTGGCAGGAAACGGGTCCCGGGCGGATGAAGGATGGCCCGGCCCGGGACAGGAATTTCTAATAAGAATGAAAGGACGAAAGGAAAATCCATGTTAGTTAAATTTATTTAGCTCCGGCTCCGGGGTCGGGACACTCGGGCACTTCGAAGAGGACACATCGTTAAGCGGCATCTGGGCCGGTCGAGGGCGAGAAGGACCCCACTCGTGTCAAGGAGCTGTCGCCGGGCGTAGTTCCCGGGATACCTGTTAAAAGTTGAATGTGGAATCGAAATTGGAATAACGAGGCACCGAGGACGAGATTGGCAGCCTGGCAAATGAAAATTCTCCTCGAATCAATTTGGCGAATTTTCATCAAGACCGACGCCAGAGACCGACCGACAGGACGAAAACATAAGTGGCCATCGAGCGGCGCACGGGCGCCGTTTGATTCTGTCTGATGGACCTGAAGTGCCGAACCGGTCCGTGTCCGGCAGAAAGTGACTTTTCCACGAAGTCGGACGGTTGGATCCGGCGAAGCTTCGAAGGGTTTGCGAAGCATACGCGAGCCACCTTTCAAACGAAACGGGCGGCTCTCATTACGGCCGCCAATTTTTGCGAGGGGTTTTCGCAATCGAATTCCGAATTTTGGGTCCGATTGTAAGCCCACACCAAAACTGTCGGCTGACCAATTGCCAATGGGAAGGAACAAGTTCATCCACCTAGCCAGCACCCTCGCTGCGCTAGGTTGGCCCGACAACGTCACGGGCTACACATTTTCCACTTTCAAACCAAAAACCCAAAAAAAAAAAATGTTGAGGGGACTCGAAGAAAACAGGATTTATTATCATAAACCGCCAGGGGTCAACCGCAAAGCGTGCCGGCGCGGGGCCAGCGCGGGGACCCCGTTTCGTCGGCTGAAAACTGGACTGAAAACTGCAAAATCCGGCCCTCCCAAACTCCCAAAAGCCGGATTTTCCGTGCCAAAGAAGAAACAAGACACAGGACGGGGACGGGTCCCCAATTGTTGCCCGACCGCTCACAGCACGAGACTCCCTATTTTCATATTTATGACAATGTGAAAAATTTGGAAACGCAGCAATAACAATAATAACGGTAGTAATGTGGTGGCGGCGGCCCTGGGTGGTGGGCCCGGGGAAAACCGTAAAGCGCACCCAGTGGAATTGAAGGAAAACAGGTTTTTGATTCGCGCCCCGCACCCGGCCGCCCCGCAGACCAGGAGCCCAGGCCCAGGACGAAATCGAATTTATGTCAAATGTTGCGTGACATCAGTGTGTTATTTTTCTATTTCGTCCCCGAGCCGAGCGAAATTCGCGTGCCCGGTCTGCGTGTCTCTCTCTGCCCCTGTTCATCCGGCAGCTTATCACAAATGTATTTATTTTTTCAAGCATTAGCAAAACATGTTCTTCAAATTATGTGCATGTATTTTTGTGTGTTTGGTTCCATTTCGTCCCTTCCGAGTTTCCCGAGCCGATCGGGGATTTTTCCGATCCCGAGCGTCCACGGCGCGCCGTTGCCCGAAGCGCCCCACCCATCGGATGGGATTATCGGCGCCGGGAGGGAAGAATTTAAATTCAAAGACCTATTGGACACGGACGTGATTTGAAGTTGTTGGTCCGTTTGGCCGACCCTCGGGCACCGCCCGGCCTGTAATGAGCATAACGGACATGGGCGATAATGGGGTTCATTATGCGCCGAGGCTCCTGCGGCGTAGTGGCGCTGTGGTGTGAATGCTGCGCGTGGCCGGGGCACATTATCGGGATGAGTTCGGAAGCGTGGCGCGGCCCACCCTCATTACTATGCAAATTGGATTGGGCTGCCGAAAAGTAACCGGACCCCGGACCGGACCCGTATTAGCATTCTTATTAAACCGGCCGGGTGTGAACCTTGGAATGGAAAATAGGGAAAATGGTGTGCCGGATTCGTCCGTCCGAAGATTATCGCTCGGCGTTCGATTAGGTGCAGAAATGGGAATAATCCGAGACACCACGAGGTGCACTGGAGAATGGAAATGTGTTCTAATGAACTTTTCCCCCAGCGTCACTGGCGGGAGCGGTCAGGGGCCAATGGCCGCCCCAAGTGCGTACCGACATCGGTGGATGAGTGGCATTTTTCCGAAATGAAATTATTCATCCTGGCCACTGGCCGTGCGGAAAAGCGTGAAACCGTATCTACATACACGTCGCGGGGTGCGATAAGCGATGATTGATCGCTGTGTCGGTTGGTGGCGTAAGGCAGGCGAAGTTTCCCAGCTTCCGTCGGGCCGAGGCAAAGGGTTAGCTAGATAGAGCTGCCGTCTCATGTTGCAGGACGAGAGTGCTTCAAGAGGCGAGCGCCGAGCACGAGACGAGAATCGATCGTGCCACAAAGGGTTCGGTTACGCTATTTACTGATTATTAATCATAATTTCAAACCGTCGGCCGTCGCCAGGAGTGCCTGTCCTGGGGCCCGGGGGACGATGAAACGGTGTTTTCGTCTCATTCATTTTCGGTCCCGAAGCCCGTCCCGAAGCGTCCCCATTGTTTTGTCGCCCCATCGCCGCCCAGCAGAATGGTATTTAGTGCAAAATTATGTTAAAGGATGAATAATCCATCATACTTTGTGTGTGCGCTCGGGCTCGGATACCTATTTGTTTGAGTGTGTCCTGTGCCGTTCGCACACACCCAGTCACTCCTTCTGTGAGCGCCATCGTGTGCGGTGTGTCCTTTGTCCCCACGGGCAGGGATTGAAGGAGAAGCCACAAGAACCAAAAAAAAAAAAGAACGACGCCGAATGAAATACTTCTCGAAATGGGATTTCGAGCTTTATCAGCATTCAACAACGTGCACGCCACACGAACGGCCGGAGGGGTGGCCACTTCTGCGCTGCTTCTTCTTCCACCACCACCGGCACGAGTGGGACGCGCCATAAATCTCAGTTACGGGATCAGCGGGCGAGTCAAAAAAGGATTTGATTTATTTTCGTGCAGGATTTCGCCTCGCTAAGCTTTTCGCCGCTGTAATTTATTTGAATTTACTCGAAATTAGATCACGTGGACGTGGCCAGCTGGCCAGCCGCACACGCTGCGACACTCAGGTTCCACTTGGGTTCCGCGCAAAACTCCACCCGGGCCAGGGGCTCCGACGATTTTAATGTCCCCCCGGCGGGAACGGCGGGGACACAATCACAATTCGCCACTCGAGCGGAAGCGCACCCGGTGATAATGGGCCACATTCTTATGCAACGGATACCGTCCACCACGCTGTGGGCCCACTCATATTTTGGGAACCGTTGGTCACGACCGGGCAGGACGAAAAAAAGGCCGAACGAACCGGCCCCCGTTCCCCTGAGTGCGGCCCCGGGTAGGGTTTAAGACCCATCCACCGCTTGGGTTGACCACTCGGGGCCATAAAACACATTAAATCCCATAGAATAATCGAAATGTCACATTAGCTTGTGAAATATAGACGGATGCGTGGCGTCCGAGATTCCAGAGGCGTCCAGATTTTGGGCCCACGCAGCAGGGATTGAGTTTTCTGCCGCCGCCCGAGGTGGCTTTGCATCCGATTAGTGTGGAAAGTGTTATAAAAAAGTGGAACGAAAATCCCATCCAGCCACAGCTTGTGGGGACTTTTTCTGCCACTCGCAACCGGTACCGGTACCGGGCCATAAATATATATTTTATGACACTCGGCCCATGTCGGCCTCGGGCGGGGGCGTCCGCCCGCCCGCCAGTTGGTCTTGTTTGCATCGCCAGGATTTACTGGCAATCATCCGCTGCTCCCGGAGGGCCCCGAGTGCTGTCCCCGGGGGAAACTTGGAATGGCTTTATTTTTGCCCCGAAGTGGGCCGAGTGGGAAGTGTCGAAAACGAATCAATACCGGAACATTGGCGGAAGGCACTTCGATTGCGTGGGGCGACCGAGGAGTTTTAGGTGACCGTCCGTTTGTGCTCTGCCTTCCGTCGCTCTGCTACAATCAGCTCGGGCAAAGGTGGCAAGCAGACGCGAAAGGATATTGAGATGTGTAGGTGCTTAAGATGTGCGGCGGTCGTCGGTGCTCCAGACGGTCTGCGTCCTAAGTTATGCGTCTAGCAGCATAAAAATAGCACATTTAAATTATTCGCTACAATTTATGCTATCATCAACGTAAGTCCCTTCTGAAGCAATACTTTTGCACCTCACAAAGGCCAGTCTTATGGCAAGTCTTATAGTAGTTGTTTCCTTTTTCCAGTCGAATGGATGGCCGAAATCCTCTTGGCGATTGTAGCTCGTTTTGGCTTTTCACGGATAATGCTATTTAAGTATGAAGTCTTATGGTAATTCTTTTCAGCTACAAGGAGACGAGTTTTACACCGCAATTTCGATTGCCAATTTCGCTCCCTAAAGTTATACAAGCTAAGGCAAGGCACGATCTCTGTTAAATCGCTTGAACCAATGATATAATTGTATATTTATTACACAAATTAAATGGAGTCTCCTTGCTAGGCTATTGAAAAAAAATCACTGAAAATGTTAATTACTGCATAATTCAAAGAATGCGTTTTAAATCGACTTAATTGCGCCTTATAATGTTGTCAAATAAACACTTTCTGTGTAACAAAAACTCGACAATAAACCTTCCCGAAAATATGAAATTTGTTATTCTCGGGAAAGACTCAAATGGTTCGACCTGTGATTTGTTCCTACAATTCGAGGCACAAAATGGTGCCACCGTTGGGCGTTAGCAGGGACTTTAAAATCCCCTCGAACGTGTATGTAAAACACATCCCTAGCGTACCTTTCCACCAATCCGAAGCCACCGGGATCCATTTTAAAACCCGCAAAAAACCCGAATCCAAACGGCTCCGTTTGATTTGTTTATATTCAAATAGCTTTCCGGCGCAACGTTGCCGGTTGCCGGTAAAGAAAAAAAGGACGCGCATCCCTTTCTGCGTCGTAAGCAGATCCGAAAGGGTTGTCGGTCGGCTGTCGGAAAGGGGATGATTTAACCAAAAGGCAAGGTCTTTATGTACCAAACCTCAGAAATGACGCCACAACGCTGGCACTCGGAGTGGAGCGACTCGAAGTGATTCAGTATTGGTTGTCTCATTATCTCGCCATCATTCCCTGCCGGACGGAGCGCGTGCATCTGTCGCAACGCCGAGGTTCAATGGCTCGCGTCTGGCGTAGGGCGCACGTTCCTTGTTATCCGGCCCGCGTCCTGTCGGCCCTCGGTCGGGTGTTTTTTTTTGTGTATGTACCAACTCCCTCCGGGACTGCACGAGTCACCCTTTTTTCCCCGTTCCGCGAAGTTGCATCCTTTCGCATCCTTTCCTCGGGCGTCGTTCTCACCTCGTTCGGGCGATACCTTTGTTGGCGTTTGGCATGTGCGCGCTGGTGCTGGGGCCGGAGCCGGGGCACGTGGAACATTTGCACATCCCAAAAGGGTCCTCAACGCACACACAGAGACGGGCGGCCCTCGAAGCATAAGGGGTTGCTTGCAGCGCCGACCCTCTCCGGCAAACCCGGTCTCTCCCGGTTTCGGAAAATGTATTCCGAATCCCTTCGCCCGTTCGCTGCCGCAGCAGCAGCATCCTTTCCTGTGCTGTTGATCCTTTCAAACACACACACACAGACACGCAGACGGACACGGGCAGAACTCGTCCGTCGGCGGTCGGTCGGTGTGTGCAATTTATTTTATGATCCTTTTTATTCCGGCTTCCCTCGCACATCCGGCCGAGTGAGTCGATTCCGGGGCCGAGTGCGACAGAGCCCGACAGCCCAAGGCCGGAGGAGCGAACGGGACGGGAGCGCACCAGCCAGCCGAACCTGGCTCCCGGCTCCTGGCTCGGCGCGAGGCTTCCGGTGTTGTGTGTGCAACATTATATATTCAGCGCATATATTTTCCATACATTATATTTTATTTCATACATTAAATTTGAACTGGCGCATGCGCAAGGTGCCGCACCGCGTTTGCGGGTGCCGCTGTTGACGCTGGATGCTGGTGGGCCCGGCGGCGACCGGGGCGGCAAGGGCTTTCTGTTGTGTTTGTGAAAGATGGAAATTGAGCGCCGTCCGCGGCCCGTGCCGCCGGTGGGGGGCGGGCGCGGGCGCGGGATTTGCAATCAAGCCCAACATATACACAATGGTTCCGGTGGCACATAGCCGGGCACAACAACGGTGGTAACCCCTTTCGAAGGACACGATCTGGTGTTCCGTTATCGCTTTTTTTTTGCTCTTTCTTTTCGGTCCATTTATGCAGAGACAGACACAAAGCGACTCCAACGACGCTTGACTGACGCGCGGTGAACGCACTGTTGCATCGGTTTGTTACAGGTTATGAGGACAATACATGCTGTCGGGTGGAAAAAGGATATTCGTCCGCTTAACGACAAACTCTTTTTGTAGAAAATATTATTTGCTTTACTTTGAAGACGATTCGCAAGTGTTCCAATGTTTCCGCACTCTTTTGAAGGCTTCATTTAGCAGAGCTATAGTTATCCGATTAATGTTTAATAGCTACTCATATAAATTAACCCCTCATGATGATGAAGTCGAGCTCGTCAAGTAAAATTCAGGCGAGTCACTATTGCTGCTGGCACAACCTTTATCTCGACGCAACCAGATCTGGTGTCCAACTTGAGCATTAGAAGATTAGAAGAAGAGCCGCAGAACACTCCATGGCAATCCACCAAACGCTCAACAAAATCCTTTGTGAGCGCGTTATCTCTTGTACCGAACGTCCTTCATTCAAATCGGTCATCACTACTCATACTCAGAACAAGGGCTACAGATCCTGCAAGTAAGAGGACGTTTGAATTCGGCAAGCATTTTAAAGTGTATTGCAAAGAATTTGTTTTGTCCATTTTAAACAACATTTGCTGTCCCCACCGTGCGC
Source organism: Anopheles bellator (assembly GCF_943735745.2). Classification (NCBI taxonomy): domain Eukaryota; kingdom Metazoa; phylum Arthropoda; class Insecta; order Diptera; family Culicidae; genus Anopheles; species Anopheles bellator. The sequence goes on from NC_071286.1 coordinate 67,910,565, forward strand.
TATGTATCTACTACACCGTCCTTACCGATAGGCGTCGGGGCTCCGCCCTTCAACAGGGACTCCAACTTATGGCCACGTTTCGATTACGGTCCAACAAAACCGGCCCCCGGCCGGCCCCGGCTAGTGGCTCCTTTTTTTCTGTCCACAATCACAATCAATCCTCCTTTTTTTCGGGGTCGGAATTTTCTAATGGCATCCCTTCGCAAACAGATTAACAAATTGCGAACGGACCGAACGGGCCCCGTGGCCGGGAAAAAAACTTTTCCAATTCAACTCCAAAGTCTCCTCGGCGTCCTTTCGTAGTGCTTCCGGCGTTTTCCCCGGGACCGGGGGTTGGGGAGAGAGAGAGAGAGCCGAAAAAAATCCAAAAAATCCGCCACAAGCGTGCGTGGTCGTTGCGATAAAGTCTCCGGGTCTGGGCACGCGGTCGGCCCTGTCCCGGACGGACGGACATTGTCCGTTTGATTGCAAATAGAGGCAATCAAGGGCGCAAGGGGGGGAACGGGGGAGGCAGGGGAAAGCCAGGGCGTGCCGAGCAAACAAGTGAGCCCTGGCCCCGGTCAGGCCGTAAACGGGCAAATCGAAATCAACGGCCCAAAACCGACAACCGAATATGTGAAATGTCAATCAAACCGATGGTCGATAAAATGAATTTAACTGTTGACTGACGCACCCCCCCCCCGAGATGGTATCGAGTTTTCGGCCGCGTCCGCGTCTTAGACAGCACCGTCGTCGTCGTCCTTTCCGGCCGGCCCAAACCCGTGGCCACGTCAAGCGAACAGGAATCGATTGCTGACGCTAAGTAATACCGGGCTAAGCTGAGCTGGCACTTCCCGGCACCTTGCGGCACCGGATGCTATTAAAAATTGTGTTCAACTCAGCTAAAAGCGGTTCCAGCGATCCTCCCGCGATGGCCATTTGCGTTAACGGCCGGCCAGAATCCCCGACCGGCCGACCGGCCGGGTTCGGCCGTTATGCGTACGTGTTGGGCCGTTTTTCGCGCCATCCAATTATCGCTAATGTGCGCCATTATTAAAATAAAAATGTAGAACCACATCCCGGTGGCGGCAAGTGGCGTGCACGTGGCCCTTTGCGGGTTCGCTTAAGGAAATTGATTTCGATTGCGGGCCGGGCCGGGAAATGGGTAAAAAAAAACCCACCCATCCCAGCGGTCGGGATCTCCATTTTCCGATGCCCGGGTGTCGGAGTGTGGCTGGCTGCCGACCCGCCATATATTCAAACTGCAAGATGGGGCCGCATCGGCTGGTGATGATTATGGCCGTTATCGTAAAGCATCGGGGAGCTCCTCCGTCTGCCTCCGTGGATGCTAACGAGGGCCGAGGACCGGAGCGCCTCAACATAATCTCGAAAACGTTACGACAATATTATTCATTCGCTGCGTCCTAGGCTGTCAATTGCAGTCGGACCCGGCCACCGTTGGCCACTTCCTATCGGGTCGACCGAGTAATGGCGACATCTCTATTTTGGTCGACCAAACGAAGGGTCCCAGGGCTGGTCGCCGTGGTCTGCGGTCGCGCCAGTTTGCCATATTTTAATATCAAATATTATTATTGTTTTTATATTCATCTTTTAGTGCCGGTGCCGCATGCACTCCCTCCCGCACCGAGGCAATGGGACACTTTCCGGCACCGCGGGGGTTGTTGGGTGGGCCATCGGGCGCTATCGGATGTCGGGGCGAAATAATGGTTAATGCTCACACGCGCGCGCGCGCGCGCGCAGGACACACGCCGCAGCACCACACTTTTAGCCAAATTGAATTGAAAAGATAAAAAAGCAGTCGGCCCGGCCATTTTTTGTGGCCGCACCGACCGGTTTGCCGGAGGATGGCGGACAGGCGATTGAGAGGTTCGATTCCCGCGTTCGGCCCTTTTTGCAGGGCCCGGCCTGCCTCGAGGGTGGTGTGGGTTTGCATGCCACAATGTGGGGTGTTGTGCGTTTTTTTTTGGCTGGGGTGACTGCCAGTGCTTTGGTTTCCGGTCACGGTCGGTCGCTCTCAGCAGCAGCCGAGACCAGACGAAAAAAAAACGGAATCAGGTCCCGCTGCTGCTGCTGCTGGGTTTATTTTGCATGCATTTAGGCGCACACACAGAAGGGGGCCCCCTACGAAGGATGCGCGCTAAGTCGTCGTCGGGCTTGGCATGGTGCCACCAGTAAAACCAGCCGCTTCCGGTGGGGGGACCGCTTGCTATCGCTCCGGGGTGATCTCCCCGGGCCGGTCCGACGCCGCCGGTGTCATTCGAGGAAACTCCACTAATCTAGGTAATGATGGGCCGTGCCATTCGGAATTGACCTCTCGCAATCATCGCATCACCGACGGACCATCGTTTAAATTCGTCCTCTGCTGCCGTGTCCGTAGCTGCCCGTTTTTTTGCGCTTCCCCAACATTGCCCATTGTGGCGCCCAGGTCCCGGGGCCGGGCCTGAGCCGTGATGGCTTCGCCAGCTTAGGGAGGCTGTTGTTTTTCCGATTTCCCCAGTACCGTAACGGTATTTGTTTATTCGAAAGGACAATATTTTTGTGTGTGCCCACATGATCCACGGGATGGCTGCATATCACGATGAGCTTATCGGGGGGAAGCCCGAAAAGAGACCGACCGAGCCAGCCGTCTTGGGCGTGATGATGGTGCATAAAAGACAACGCACACATACGCACGGGTACGGTCAGGATAGTGGCCACCACCCAGCAGCCCAGCAGCGACAAGGCAGGCAGGGGAGATAAAACCGGATCCAATTACCATAAATGGAAAAAATAACAAACCCAATCAAATCAGAAGTGAAAAACATTGGCTGGGAAATTTTGCTGAAAGTGCTGGAATAAAAATGCGCCGAATGGAGGGAGGGCCGGGAGGCAATAAGGAAAAACAATACACCGGGCACCGCCGGGAAAATGGCGTCCCCGCCGACGGGGACAAAAACAAAACACACATCCTTAGCGGGGCGGGCAGAAAAATGAGGAGCACACGATCGAATGATAGTTAGCCCCATCAGTCGCCCCGTGGTCACAGAGTGGTGCCGTCCCCGTAATGGCCTTCCGTGCGAGCCACGGCCAGAACGGAAATTCGATAGACCGTACGGAGCATAAATGCTCGTTTGAATTGTGACCAAAACGACGACGAGAATGAGACCGACCGTCCGGGCTGCTCTAAGTCAACCTGCGCCGGGGGCTGCGCTATTAAACGGAATGAAACGAGAAGAATATGGTTGCAATTATCGTAAAAAATCTGGCCGAAATATGAGTGGCGGGGAATAGTGGGCGCACACGGGGCACCGTCAACTGTGTGTCAATTAAACATAAAAATGTTTTCCTCCGACAGATGACTCGAATTGATGCTACGCTTCAAACGGGAACTGAGGGGCCGTGTAGCGCACGTGGGTTAATAAGACCCTGCGAAGGGACATCCGTGGCCCGCTACTGGGTTTCGAAATTTTGACCGTTCGCTGGTTTTTCCTTTTCGATCAATTCTTCTCTTAGAGGAGGTTTTCCGTCGCCATGGGTCAATGGAATGCAATGGGACCGATGTTTGAAAGCGAATCATCAGAGCGTGCCCCGAAACGACCATAGCCACCGTTTATGGACTTATGGGCCCATGTGTTAGAAAAGTCGAGCCGAGAACTTCACAAAATCCGTCTCTAGTCTGGTGAACCATCATTTGTGCGTCGTCGTTGGGCTGTCCCCTTTTCGGGCAGGACCAACCAACGGCCCCCGGTACACTAATACGGCTTGCAAATCCTTAGCAACCTGCTAGGCGCTCGAGTCGCATCCCCCTGCCGGCCGAAAACCCAACCCGGCGGTCGGCCACGTGTTGAGATGCGCGTACTCCTCATTAGTTCTTGCCGCCGAGCTGCCAGGAAAAGAAAAACACACCACCGCCACCACCACCACCCACGGGTGGCCGTTGACCTTTGCGCGGGCACCGAGAATATATTCCACATTAATTAACGAAATTCCGAATTTTTCCGGCATCATAAATTTGCCGGGCTTCAGGGAGATTCTTCTTCCTCGTGTGTGGAGGGATGCGTCAGAGAGGTTGTGATTTGAATGTGGCCGGCCCCGGAAAGAACTCGAAGTGGGCCCAACAAATCATTAATATCCTCGGCTACTTAACGGCTTCCCCGGTCCCCGTGCTGCCCGGTCGCAGGACGGTGCGCAGTTCTTCGTCTGCGTTGACAGGACATGGCTGAGAGGCTTCTTCTTTTGGGGGAGGAAAATTTGCAAGGAAATGAAATAAAAATGTATATATGGAAATGGACGTTCCAAAGGGGGATGCTGGCACCAGGGCACGATGCGCAGGGGGCGCGTGTGTGGTTGCGACAGGGGCCGGCCCCAGCGTCAGCTCATTATGCTGCCGAGTCCACCACTTCGGCCGGCCGGGTTGGGCCTTTGCCAGGGCGTTCGATTGCTTCCGCGCGAAATAGTCGGAGGGTTGCCGGCCGGGCTCACGTGTGGAATAACAAAACGATAAGCCCTGAGCCTGAGCCAGGATCCAGAGGACCCGAGGACAAAGCGCATTACTGCCGCGCCTGCCCGAGGGAGCGACAGAGAGCGTCCGACGGAGTCTGTGTTTGGAGAGCGATATTTGAATAAATGGTTTACGATGGCACGCCAGGCCAGGTTGCCATGGGTTACCCTCGGCGCGCGCTAATGACTGCCTTCTGCGCGAGGGAACTTTTGCCCGTACTCATTAGGGGTTCTGGGCGCACGGAACCCCCGCCGATGCCGACGACATTGTGCCCGGGAGATGGATTTTCCTTCGCCCACACGTCCGCCGCACAATCTGCTTGTTTCTGCCGCTTCCAATTAGATTGACTCAGCACTCGCCAGCGCGCCAGACACACACCGGCCATCCGGTCGGCGCGGAACGGAAGATGACGGACGCTGGACGCCGTGTCCGTGTGCGTTTGCTCCGATGCGCCGATGCGTGTTTGTGCAAATCCTCATTATGTTCCGTTCCGATGTGACAGCCCGTTTCGATCGGAGCGTGGTCAGCGTCCTTTGTCAGGTCCGGGGCCGGTGGTCGAGCAAACACGTGGAGTGGGCCACTGGGCTTCATCATTATCCTTTCGGCCGAGCTCGCCTGTCTCGCCCCAAAGAGGTCGGTGTTCGATTGGCACTCGGCACTGCCGCCGTTGTGCAGCAAGAAATTGACGCAATAGTGTTGGCGGCAACGGCAACGACCAAACGAAATAAATCCGAACCGATCACGGTCCGGCGGCGTCGGATCAAAGGGAAAAATGCTAATCCCCACCGCCCGGTTGGGTCCTTGGGACGGGTCGTGGGGAGTAACATCGCCCCCAGGCCTTGCCGTTGTGCCGTCGTTTCTCTCGGGAAGCGCGTTTTTACACCGCCGCTCTCGAACGACATCCAGTCGAGCCGGTAAATCCGATGCTCAGCGCCGGACTTTCGGTGCGTATGACACAATGGGGCGTTGCATTTTGCACAGTAATTTTGCTTACAAAAACAACGAGTTCTTTGACGGTTTTGCCGACATTTTGTAGCGATCGTTTTTTGCCGAGCCTTTACAAAGTATTCCGGGATCTGTCGAACGCACTCGATTGCCTTGGACATGTTTGGTAAGCATATTTGATAATTGAAGGGCCACGTTCATAGCTTAGAGTTGATCAAAGCTCTAAAAAAATTGAGAAGAAATTATTAATATAAAATAGAGTATAAATAGATTAAGAAATGATTTCAGGTCTGTGAGCGATCGTCGAGTTTAGGAGCGAGTTTCTTGATGTCGTTCAGAGAATTTAGATCTGAAAGAACTAAAATCAAGATGAAGGAACGAGGTTGACCGATTGACAAGTAACAAAGGGGCCAGTTATAGATAGAATCCACTATATAGTTGCTGCAGGTGGTTTGAAAAAGTTCCTTGACGAGAGAAACCGCCCGAGCTCCGAAGGAATAATGGAAGGAAGCGTCCGTTAATAATGGTGGAAAAAAGCTTGCTTAAGTATTTTGAGAAGCTTTCAACAACAAAAAATCCACAACCACAAGGGTCACGCTCAATCGTGCTCTCTGGTCCTGGTGGTCCTTGTGTCCTCGCGCAGCATGAACTCCACGTTGCCATCGGAGCACGCCGCCATCGCTCGCTTCGTCGGAATTTAACATCGGTTTTTTCGCCCGATGCCGCCGCCATGGCTTGTTGTCCGCGCGCACCACGACGACGGACGGACAGACAGGATCGGCCTCCGCGTGTGTCTTGCAAATGAAGCCCTGGCGCGCACCGCAGGGGATCGGCCGCATAAATTATGTTGCGCCCGTCGATTTTTTACCCCCATTGGACTTTAAATTTGAATGGGGCGTGGCATCGGGCCCCGAGATTGGTGTTGCCGGTGCCGGTGTTGTGGCTGCTATGTTGTGGGTGTGCGTGTCACCGTGTGGGATGTTGATGGGCTCCCCAACCCTGAGGGTTAAGCTTCTTTATCGAGTGCCGGGCGCCGGGCAGTGGCACTTTGAATAATCCGATCAGAGAGCCCCGGTGATGGGTGTCCCCTTTCGGGGCACGCACGTTGGGTTTAAAACACTACACGGGTGGTGTCCACCCGGTGACGGTCGTATCGATTTTCCGTCACCCGACGGCGAGAGATCGCAATCGACAGGCCATCGACGGGGCTCGTTCGACCGTTGTTGACCGTGCCGCGTAAAGGGCGAGACTCATCCTTTCTAATCCAATAATCTCTAAAAACATTTCCCTTGTCCGAACGGCCCGGCGGCCCGGAGGACTGAAGGCATCCTTCATCCAATTTGTGTCGAGTGGACCCTTTTCACAGCGGGCCCGGAAAAAAGAAGGTGCAATCTCTTTCGCCGTCGCCGTCACCGTCGGTGGCCATAAGGTGGGCATTATTCATTCGTCGCCTCACCCGAAACCCCCTCTCGGACGGACACGGAACTCACGGTCCGGTCCCGGGACTACTTATTCAAATGGAATAAAAATGGCCGAACGGTTTTTCTTTTCGCCCATTCGGGCAAGAGGCTTTCGCCTCTTTTTAACACCATCTCAGGGGATGAATATATTTTCATCACACTCCGGCACTCCGTTTTCTCTGTTCCACCCGCCCCCCCGGTTTTGCCCTCCTCACAGGGGCCAGCCAGGAAAATCTTTTCCTGTGGTCGGCAGGATGTGCCGACCGCTCGTCCCTCGGCCGGCTCAGGTTTTGTTTGCCTGAGCCACGCCAGGCCAGTGTCCTGCCTAGCGGCTGGGAAATAGGATATTTTTTAAGGCAAGTGGCAGCAGGACCAAAATAAGATTGAAAGCATTATCCTTCGGGCGGGCGGCGGGTCCCGTGTGCTGGGGGAGTCTCGCTTTTTTATGTACACGCATCCATCCGCCGTCGGCCCCGCATATCCTGCCGTGCTCCCGGTGGGTCCCGGACCGATACGAGAGCCATCATGTACGTTCACGTGCCACGCGGCGATGCCTTGTCACAATCCCTTCCAGGAACTGCCAGCCCGGAGTTTGGGGACCGGCCGCTTGACCAGTGGAAAGCCCATTGGTTGCCATTTTTTCCTTCTTCTTTTCATTTTCCATTTTCCTTCGGCCACTGGATAAATACACTGTCGGGCCGGGTCCCAGGATCCACTTTGTAAAGAAAAGGGCGACGGCCAAGAAGATGACTTTTTTTTGTCGCTTCCACAGTGAGCGGTGGACATTGTCATAATTCTGTCCCCGGGTAGCCGCGAGGAGTGGTCGAGGATGTTTTGTCCGGAACTGGACCGACTTTCCGTGGGCCGAATGTGTGCGTGGAGAATGTTTCCGTTTTCTTTAAAAACCTCCAGAGAGCGGGCAGCCCAAGGACATTCGCAGAACGAGGAAGTCCGCGGGGCGGCCGAAGCGCGGCAACATGTTGTTGTAGGCAGATACCGTGTAGGCCCGGCCGAGGGTGGTTTTAACATTCCCCGCGTTCCGTGCCGTGCAGTGGGACTTGTATTTATTATTTATGTTTCCTTGCTCTGGCTACATGGAAGAAGCAATTCTGTGTTTACTCTGTGCCCGGCCCGGAGAAGAAATGGCCCACGGGCGGCGAACAGTTGGGTGGATGGGCAATCAATCCTGCCGTTCTGGATCCGGCTCGCCGGACTTTGCCCGGATCGCCCGAGTCGGCTCGAGTCAGATATATTATATTTATATTTTGGGAATTGGTGAGTTTCTTGTGTACCGGGGATGAAAAGTTTTTCCTCGCAATTTTCCACATTTTCCCACAACGCAAGCGGGGACGGTTTGGGGTGGCGGAAATGGAGTGCGGATCCACTTTTGTGAATTATTATTGCCGGACGGATGAAGCTGCTTCGACGAACCGGTGGTGGGGTGGTTTCAAAATGGAGCAACCGGGAAGGGCGCGCGGGGACCCAACTCAATTGGGCGGTGGCCGAGTGGGCAAATGGAAATTATAAGGCCCAGGAACCTGCCGGTGGTCGGAAGTTGAGAAAAATAAATTTTAAGTGTTATCGCTTTAGACCAGGATTTTGCTTTTACTTCTTCCGGTCGGCCATTTATGGCGGGCGTCCCGTCGGTAATCGGAGGAGGAGGAACGTTCTTGAAAGTGGCCCAACTTTCGTATCCGCATCCGCCCGCCGAGGCTTTTCGCTTTTGATAACTTATTTATGGCGATCCGGTTTCTCCATCAAATTCCCGGTCTTCTTCCCGAGTTCCTCCTAAGCTTGGCCTTCTGCATTATTTATCCGTCAACTCCGGCCGGTCTTATCGGCCGACGCGTCGACCATCCAGCGTTTTTGCAAAACCGATTCGGCAAAAGTTTACATAAAGTCTTTCCGAAGGCCGTCCCCGGCCACGTCGGGTGGGTGAGCTAAACCGGGAAGCCACGGACCTTTATCAACACCCAAACAACAACAAAAATGTGTATGAAATGTTACATCACAATCTCGCCCAAAGGATTTGGACTTGATTTGCCATGACCGGGAGGGCCACGTCAAATCGCTATGTGTAAAGCGGCGACCGGAGTTGCTGGCTGGGTCGTTGGAAAACTCAAACTCATTCTCCCCTCGAGGCGGCTTTCGAGGGTTATCCGACGACGATGACGACGCCCGGCCCGAGGGGAAAACCTACACGTCCGCCGTCCGCACGGCAAAGCAAAACTGTTGACAATGTCGCCTGGCTGGGCATTGTTGGGACACCCGAATGGGGTGCTAAGCCGGCAACAAAATGAAGTTTAAAGCCAACCAGGGAGTGGGAAATTTTTGATAAATGATTGTACCATTTTGATAACGCACCGCGGGCGGAAGAAAAATGGACCGTAACCCGGGCGACTGGTCCGGTGCAAGGTGAATCTCTGCCGGGCCGGGCCCTATGCCGTAATGGACCGGTCGAATGTTTTGCCGACAGCTTACTGACTTTTATTGTTGTAATCGAGCGTGTTCCGGGTCGGAACGCCCTGCCGGCGGGTCGGTTTATGATGTGTAGGGAAATTCCTGGCGCACTGGGAGCCCCGGTTTTATGTGTCACTAGATTTGGAGTCATGGAGTCAGGAGAGGCGGCTGAGACAATCGGCGTTCCGATCACAATCCAAGATGGTGTTTTGATGTTGTAAAAGCGGTTCTTAAAACTTTTTTATGTTGAAGATTTGAAGATGACGAAATTGTCCCACGCTCGGGGTAGCCAATAGTTGGAAGCGTCGCCAAGTTCCGGTGCCAGTCCTCGACGGCCCATGTTGGAATCCCGATTACTGGATAGCTTTGCTAAGTGTGGTGTCGAAAAATTGGTATAGGATACTTCACTTGGAGTTGCTGTTTGAGGACCTCTTTCGATAAAAGCACGTTTGCTACACCATCTGTACTGTGAGCCTTGAGTTTACTTTCGAACTGTTGACTAAAAACACTTCGGCTTGTTAATACGAAGTTAAATTAAGCGAACAAGCATATACAGTTTAAAAGATAAACCTTCACAATAATCAAGTTTATATTCAATTTTAACTCAGCATTAACTGTTATTAATCGTATTTCTAACAACGGGCACCGAAGCATCTTAATTTATTTTACATTCAATTTGATGAACTGTCCGGGTCAGCATCGCAACCAAGCAATGCTCAACGTCAACAATTGAATTGAAACTTGCCCCATTTTCCCGAATACATTTCTAACGCTTTCTCAAAGTGCAATACAAAAAAGGGAAAAAGTGACGACCAACCACCCCACTGGCCGCGCGTTTTTCGCCCGATCTCATGACTAAATGCATGTTCCACCAGCAAACCCGGGCGCCCCAAATTAAGGTACATTAAGGATTGAGTGGAAATCGAACCAATTGGTTTAATCAAAAATTGGCCCCCACTCGGCAATTACGACCAATCAGCCACCCACGGTGTATTTTTATGCGCCACACTGTTTTCGGCGTGTAGGCGCACTGGTGTGGTGCAATCGCGCCACAATTAAAATACTAATGACAAACCCGTTCGGCTGGCCAGAGTGTCACCGGTTCACCCAGGCAGCCATACATTGTGTGACGGAACATCGACGGATTACCGGTGGTGGCCGTGAAAAGCCAATCATCGCGGGCGTGAGTAGCGAAATAATTGAAACTCCGATCATCCACGGCCTCGGCACGGCCGGATGTCGCCGGCCCTGCCACGAATCCACCGTGGATTCAAAGGATTGGACATTAATATCCCGTCCAACATGGTGGTCGACGATCTCAGGTCCTCTCCATTTTGCTTCTGCCTGTTTTTATCGGCCTAGCTCATCCCGCGCCCTCAGTCAGTCGGTTCACATTCCGTCAACCCGTTCGGGTCCGGGTTTCCATTATTACTCATTTCATTTTCCACGCAGTTTGTTAGCTCCGTGGGGCCTCCTCCGTTTGGTCGGTGGGTTTTTTGCGGTGGCCGGTTGATTGTTTCACCGGACTCGACGGTTCGATCGTAATTCGATTTAAATTCATTTCGGTAGGCCCAATGCGGCCCGGGCGTAGTGCGATTTCTTTTTAATTAAGAAACGCTTTACAATAAATTTATGGTCCGGTACTGCCACCGGTGGTTGAAGGATTGAACCGCGAAGGATTGGACAATAAAGCACTCAGTGCAGTGTGGTGGATCATCGGCCGAGCGGCTGAGTATAATGTCATTGGCAGTACAGTGGGCCACGCGGTTTATGGTCCCGCATTGGTTCGAGCGCGGATCCGTAATCAATTAGTTCAACGCGGCGTGGCAAGTGAAAAACATTGTTATTCCTCTATTGCGCTTGTGTGGTGGACCACTCGGGGGCCGGGCCACGAGCGGGACATGCACCGAGGAGCCTTGGATGAATAATGTATTTTACCTCGGATTACACATTTACCAGCTCACCGTGTACGGTGGTTGCCTATGAAGTCACCTCGGGCCGACTCACTCGCCCCGGCCCGATTTGATCGATTGATGAAAAATGCTTTTGACAGCGCTAATTCGGTTATCGGATATGAAATGGTTCGCTTTTCTCTCTCTTTTGTTTGAAAATTTGTATGTTGAGCGCACCGAAACGTCGGAAAAGTCGGACTACCTACCAGACTACGCCCAATGCGCCGAGCCATCCTTGCAGCCGTCCGATGGCCCTTGGCCGGCCGTCCTCTATCTAATCAATCATATTCTCAATCTTCCCGGCCCAAAAGCCCAGCCGAAAAGACCGTGAATAATCGGGTGTCATAAAAAGTGTATTATCAAGGGATGCCCCGGCTAGTGTGTCAAAACACGTTACGGAAGAACTCCCTTGGCCTTCGGTATCCTCGGGCCCTGCCGAGGACGGGCTGTACCCTGGACTTTTTTACATCACCGTGACCGTTTCCGTGAAGGGGGAAGTGACCCCTCGCACGACGGGGTCACGAAGAAAAATGACTAAATTATACAAAACTACTCGACGGTGAACCTTCAGTGGTGTCCTTCGTGGCCGAGGAATTGCGCATTGCTCAGGGCATCGCGGCCGGCCATCTCGAGGGGCTCGAAATGTAATCACCATAATCGTTAGGATAATGATGTTTTAAGTTGTCCCCGGTTGTGCGGAAAGGTGTCGTCACGCTGACCACCGCACGGGACGGGATCAAAGTTGGCCGTGCGCAAAGTGTCGCCGAGCTGTCACTTCCGATGACAGGAAAATGCACATTTGAATACACGTTTCGCGTGGATGTGTTTGAAAAATGATCATTTCGGGTCACTTTCATTATCGTGCCGAAACTGGGGCTGTGAACCGTCGCGGATGTGGTGGTACCGTAAATGGACGCAATTTACTGTCATCCCCGATGGCATTTATCACGAACGGCTCCCGTGAACGGTGAGTCACGAAGGGTAGAAAATGACCGTGCAAAATTCCGTGCCGACTGGGCAACGAGCCGAACAGGCCGAAAGGGATCCTGGAGCTGGAATTCAAAGAAACGAACACTCCACGAACCAGCTGGCAGAAGTCAATTTTCATCCTTTTCATAAAAGAGAGAGAGAGCGCGCGAAAAAAGCAACACATCAGCGCCCGGAAGCCCAGGAATGCATGCACTCTTCTGCTGCCCACCGCTACCGGAAATGAATCCGAACGCGAAGGAAACGTCTTGCGCGTCCTTTGCCACGAAATCTACGCTCGACCTGTCTCGGGTCCGACGAAACTGACCGATACCGGCCAACCAGTCGAACGGGTTGTGAAGTAAATTGTGAAGCAATCACAGCACCCCGAACGGCCGGAAACCGGAAGTGCAATTTTACGCCCGCCTGTGACCGAATTCGTGTCTAATCTTTCGAGTTTTCAGTGCACCCGGGTGGCTCGTAGTATTTGCGTAGCCAGATCGGGAGCCGGAGCGGCGGAGATGGATTCGTTGTCCTGGGAGAACGCGTGCCATTCCCCAGAAGCGAAGCGTCAACTCTAATTAAATGTCCACCGTGTACGTGTTCTTGTGAATATTTAATCCATTACATGGCAGAGCGACGGCCATCGTCCTTACCATGTCTGCAACTAATGGCCCACACGTTGGGGCCCCCCGTCCTCCGAAACGGTCCCCGGCGGCCCGGCCGTAACGAGTGTATTTGTATGCCGGACCGTACCTTTCCGGTTGGTGCCGAGTATCGCTCATTAAATCATTTTAATGAACCATTCTATAAATCAGAAAGTTTGTCCAGTGTGCGGCGCCCAGCCCATTCCGGGGCATCGAAATCAACATTCGGCCGGTCGGCCCCGGACCGAACCGTCTGCCGGAGCGTGAAATTATCTGTCCAGGCCCCTCCGAGAGCGCGAAGGTCCTGGTTCCGTGTCCTGGCTGCTGCGGCTGCCATCGTGCGGCTCCCCAAAAACCGGGGGTGCGTCTCCGGTCCGGCGTCCGGACGACGCAGACAACACAAGCGCGGAGAGTACGGTAATTGAGACATCCAGCGCATATATCATCCTGCTGCGAACAGGAGCAGCCCAGGAGCTCGTCCGCACCTTCGCTCGGGCTCGGGCAGGAAGATCGGAAAATGCTCGACGTCCTCGAAGAGAGTTTCGAAACAGACTCTGAGCTGGGCCGGGCTTTGCACTCCCTCCAGCGCCCGGGACTAATCAGCTTCTGGCGACGATAATGGCTATCATTCCACAGTCATTCCGACCATCTGTTGTTCGTCGCAAGGACACTGCGGTCCCAGTGCTCCGTAATTGGTACGTAAAGATCGATTATAATACCGGCGCTACGGAGTACGGCGGCGTAACTTTGGCGTACGTTCCTACGTTCGATTTGAAGTCGCTTCTTCGCCAGACTCTGCGCTCTCCGCTTCCTATCGGTGCCGGAGGCCGAGCATAAAAATAGAGTCCCGTCGATCGATCGATTCGATGCCGAGTTTAGAAGGCTGGAAATTTCATAAATAAATGCCAAAACCCCGGGACCGGCCAAAGCCGGACGGTTGAATGGTTGCCAAAGTCTTGTCCCCGGGGCGTGTGCGGTTGGCACTTCGGTCTCCCAGGAGCGTCCCGGAGGATATTTTTGGCACCCACAAGGACGGATCTCCGACCGACCGACGACAAGTAAGTGATATTTGGCTCTTATCTCGCTAATTGAAAAATCAGGTACTTATTTTCGATATCCTTTTCCATGTCGTAAGAACTCGGTCCACTTCACTGTCCAGACTTTCTAATGTCGGCACAGCGTACGGATGAGGTAATGCGAGCGTTTTTATGACCGAGAACGGTGGCGATGAAGCGCTGTGGCCGACCGATGATCGGCCGGATGGTTACAGAAGCGGCAAACAATGTTGTTCAACATTTCATGTGTTTTAGTTAAGTATGGCGTCGGCGAAAGTCTATCAACAATTATAACGCGAACATCGGGCAGGTGTGAACGCTACTGGTACGACGGTGTACCAGGGATTTGACCATCGAATGGGCCCCCTAATTAGCGCCTCGAGAGGCTTGCTCGAAGGAAATAGTGATAGAGTCTAATATTTTGTACCGGCGGAGTGTACAGTGAAAGAGTAAAATAATTTACAAACGTCGTGCCCGGTTCGCTACATCTCTATTTTGTCCGAGATTCCCGCTAGGTTGCCCGAAGGCTCGGAAGCAACCTGTAAAACATGCCGCCAGCAAGTGGATCCAAGTTATGGAACGAGAAATGGAAACTACATGAACTAATGAATGTGCTAATCATTAAAATTCTTAACCAAAGTTCGTCCCCCCACGTCGCACACAGTGGAGCGGACCGCGGGCCGGCGAACGCGGAACGGAAACGGAACTGAAGCTTGAGTCTTGAGGCGGTTGTGACGGTTGAAGAAATAGTTTCAAATTAATAACCCATAAAAATATAACAAGACGATAGTGGACTAGAATAAATAAATATTCGATATCCCCCCCCTCGCCCAGTGGACCTGTTGGTTGGTTGGCCCCTGGGTTAGTTTTGACTCGGGAAACGAGGTCGCCAACACACCGGGCGATAATGGTACGGCCCGGTCATAATTAGATTAGATTTCCATCAGATAATTACTTCTTTTTACCACAACAAACAGCACCACACTCGCGGCACCGACGCCGCGTATCGGCCGCACGGTGGTTCGCATTTTTTAATAATCATTTAATTAGCGGTAATGATTTTTATATTCATTTCTGCCACGGGCAGTGCCAGAGAGATCCGCCGGCGGTTTATAATGTTTTTCTTCTATAATTTTTGGGCTCGATTAGTTGCCGGTGGTGGTGCATCCAACGTTCATTAGCGTCGAAGCGCGAGTCTTCGGGGCTTTCGCCCGATCGTTAAGCGATCCTTCCGGACGGGGCAAGACGGGCGTGCGATCGACAACGGTTCGGTCGGGGATCGGAACGTGATACCGCGAACGTGAGAGCCGTGGCGAGTTGGTGCCGTGTGTCGATGGCGGCCACTCATCGATGGTAGATTTGTAAAGCATAATTTGAATTTATGATTAGACACCGCCTACTGTTAAATATGCAATCAGTGGCAGCCAGAGAGAGAGAGAGAGAGAGAGCGAGTGAGTGAGTGAGTGGGCTTCTGTGCAACACGTCCGTCCGTTGAGTCGCAGGTGACTAGGGGGCCATCTCACTCTCTCACTCTCGTAGTGATCTCGTAGTGCACGTTGGCTTTTCCCCGGCCAACAGTTGGCCCCGTGTATGCGTGAGGTTGGCCTGTTTAATTATGTGCCTGGAAAATGCGCTGCCACCGTCCGACGTTGGGACGACGGCGAGGCCACGGTGGGCAATGCAAACACTGACGCACAAGCGTGAATACAGATGCGATGATAATTAGGCCCGGTTTTTCTTTCCAAAAGACGCCATTTTGAAAGTCACCCGTCTGCAAATCAGGTCTGCCGGTCTCGCTTCCATACGGCCGCCGGCTGCCTGCTTCTTCTGGCCAGAGCAGCCGCCCAGGACCGGGCTCCTTACGCAGCGCGACAGTTTCAGTGATTTCACCCAGCAACCGGGCCGGCACGGACATTGTGGCCCGGTGAGGTTGCTCGAAGCTGAAAGGTTTAATTAATTTATGTCCCGTTAGTGTACATGCTCACCGGCGCGCCCGGTGCGTTGCTAACCGCGTCGCCCTTGTCCATCACAACGGGGGCCACTTGTTCGCGCCGTGATCCAGCCCGCAAGGTGCCACAAGGTGTTGAACGCCAAGGGCCCGCTGGGCGAGCCGAATAATCATCATAATTACTGCGTAATGATATTGATTTCAAGTAATTTGCACGTCGTAAGCGCGTTGCGGTGAATAAATATTCATATCGCCGGGCGCACAGGTTGCGTCGTCCGCGAATGTTAACGGGTGTGTCAAGGAGTCGTAGTGGCAGTGGCAGACCCGCACGGTCCGATAAATGCAGAGTCGCGCCGGCCCAGAAATCGTAATGCAAACAGCCGATCGCCGATATTTACGCAAGCGCGCGCAAGGCTGGCGTAAAATTCCACGGCAAACGAGGGCCGCGCAAATGAAGGGATTTATAATATACTCGACTACGGCCAACAGCGGCCACCAGGCGCGTACGGGTCTATTTGGTGTTTGCTCAATTAAGCCCCCATTCGAGCTGATAACCGGTCGGAGGGGGTTGGGGGTCCTTTATCATCCCGATGATGGCCGGCCCCGGATCGATCGATGTGTAATCGGTGCCGATTGATTGCTAATGGTAAACAAAACACCAGCGCAGCGTAATTGTTTTATGTGCTTAGAATGGAGCTGCGACTGCACCACCCAGTGTTCGGTCGGCGGTGTTCAATAAACATTAGCCTTGGGCCTTGGGACAGCTAGCTGATCTCGATCACGCATCGTGCAGATTGATAACCACTCGACAGACACATCGACAGTTTGCGATTGTGCTGGCTTTGAACATTCCTGGCTAAAGGCCAACCCAACCCAGACCGAACGACCAGAATGGATGTTCAGGTTTTTCAGACCCCAACTGTTAGTCTAATTTTATAGCAGCGCCCCAGTTATGTTATGGGCGGTGAAGAAAACGTTCATAAAACGCGTAAACGTTGGGGTCTGAGTGCTTTTTCTCACACTCTCATGCTCCGGTAGTAATGGGGGGGCTGCGCCGGGCGATGTTAAAAGCCAATGTATGCTTGGCCGGATTATGAGCCCCGGGTGCTCGCGGGTGGTGTCGGTCATTTATAATCAGTGTTATGCCGTGGTGGTGACTGTGGCGCAAAAATGATGCGCGTTAATCAGCGACATAAAAGAGCCAAAAATTTTACTGCGCCTGCATATTTACAGCCCGCGTTGCAGATGCCAAGCCGGTGCCTGAACATTTTCGTTTAATTTCAGTTACAGAAAAACACTCAAAACCGGATGCCGGACCGGAAAAGGTTTAGCACTGGCACTGGCGCCGAGCCCGTTAACCAGTGAGCGCAGTGGAAAGCTGTAAAACGACGAAAGCTCCGTACTCCGCCGTAAAACACCTCCGAAGCCCTCGAGAGACAGGGGAAGGCCCTTACGCCGGGGATGGCCCCGGGCACCGAAATTCACGTCAATCGACCGATGGCTGGTAAAGGTGAGAAAAGCATTTGTTTATGAGTTTTCATGCTAACATTAAAAGCTATTAAACTTATCTCGCCATTTACATTGAATTGATCAACGGATATGCTCGATGCCCGGGCTCAGGGGTCGCGCTTTACGTCGTCGTCGTCGCCGCCGCCGATCGTCGCGCTCGAAGGACTTCCGTGTGCATCCCGGTCATCAGTCAGAAGGGTTGCAGACGGCGGGCGCATTTGGCTCGGGTAAATATTGCACTAATTTATTTTACATGTTATTAAATATTTAATTGAAATTATGAAAATTTCTTTCCCCAGAAATGGAAACCAGCCGCGATTCTCGCTGAAACACTGCCAACACCGATACATTACACCCCAAAGTGGCCTTAAGTAAATGCTCGATTGCCTCCCGAGGAATTGGAGGAAAAAACCAACAGAGAGAGAGAGAGAGAGAGAGAGAGAGAGAGTGAGAATCGTGGAAGTACCCATCGGAAGGGTTGGCCGCTAAGAGCAGTTGGCCATTCGAGATGTACTCTGCATACCCACGGGGTCCGTTGGGTTTATGAAGTTTTTCAATTAGGCAAATATCCGCTGCCCCTATCAGCGGAGGTATTTGGAGGTTCCGGACCCGGAGGGCTCGGCAGGTGGATCTGCTGCGGTTCGGTATGAATATTCAGTTCGTTCAGGTTTATCGCGACCACCTCATACTGTTTCCTGCTTTTTCAGGACCCCTTGGGAAAATCGTACGAATGCCAGAATGAATCTTTTAATTGATGACTCCTCTTTCGGTGGAGTCACGATGAGTCGATTGTTGCCGGCCAGCCGGCATCAACCGACAGGACCTGCATGCAAACGCCGGCTGGCCGGTTGCACGTTTTGCGGACCAAAATGGCAGACAATTTAAAATTCAAATGCTAAGCATCGCCACGGGCATTCCGGCTGATCGATGTGTCGCCAGTGAATCCACCCATCGATGGTCTAATGGCCGCCTCGGGGGCCTCTCGACGGGTTTCCTTCCCGTTCCCGGTCGCGCCACAATCGACAGAAAAACTAAACATCAGCCCAGCCCATTAATAAACGGGTCCGGGCCGAATTTCTCCGGAGCGCCGATAGCCGATTGTTGCATATTTTCGCCACTCGGCGACGGCGGTATACCGTTCGGGGCCAGAATGTATGCTGCCTTCTGGCACGTTGCGTATGCCACCCGTAATTATACAGCATCGCGCACGAAGCGTGATTTATCGCTGTCATATTGCTGTCGGAGAGGCTCGGAACCGTGTGCAGGCGACGCACCATCCTCCTATATGCAAGCAGGCGGAGCTTAGGCACCCTTTTCCGGTTCCGTTAGGTTAGCGTCTTTTCGGGCAGCGGGACGGTGAAATTTGAAAATCAGCCCGAAATTGAAGCCCCCACGGAAGGGGCTGGTAGTGTAATAAAATTAAAATTTCAACCAAAACTAGAGTACGCCTAGGTGGGTGCGCGCCTAGGTCTTACTATTTGCTGATATTTTCTCCGGGTGTTTCAAGCGAGCCAGATTATATGCCTCTATGCGTTTATTAAGCGCCGTGGCCGCGCGTGGTGCTTGAGCGACGGGCACATTCACACGACACGGGCCGCGTTCGGACGTGGAAAACATAAAAATTTCACCAACTTTATTGTTATTACTCATTAGGAATTAATTTATGTGGCGCTTCTGGATTTCTGGTCGCTGGGCGGTTGATGAGCGAATTGGCAATAGCGGCGCGGCCGGGTAGAGCCGAACTCGCGGCCCTAGTTAAAGCTAATCGCTAGATAATGTAAATGGTCACCACCCTCGGCAGCAGCCGGGTTGGACATCCGGATCCGCAATCGTCCGTAGCGCACCTAACTGTGTCCCCGAGGACGACCCACCCGTCCAGCCGGGCATCCGTTGGGGACGCGGTTTGGTTAACAAAGCAGCACTTTGTAATGTGGGGCCCTACATTCGCCGGAGCGGAGACAAACACGGCCCGAAACACTTCCGGACGATAAGGGGCACGCCACAAGTCCGTCTCGGCTGATGTTTTCATTTTGCTTCTATTAATTATTTAATAAATCGTCAATTAAACTCGGAACACTTTAAAACACGGCCAGCCAGCGTGCCATTTTCTTGGGGCGCGCGAGAAAAGCTGATACCATTAATTTTATGACGTTTGGCGAAGCGAAAACAACCGAACGCCAAAAAGGCTTGCGGGTTCGGTGATCTTTATTCAACAGATACGCGGACCGAAATTGAACTCTGCGCGGTCCAGTGCTCCCCCCGGGGGTAGGGTGGGCAGAGTGGCGGGCACTTCTGGCGTGCAGAAACCCTGGCACCGCCATCCCGCTCATCTGCGGCCTGCGGTTGTAATTATGATAGGCGCGATCCGTTGAATAATCACCGGCACCGGGCAACGGGCGGGCGCGATGAATATGTGGTCCGGTCATGTACTCGTGGCCACGGCCCCCCTCGGTACAATAATTCATCGTGATTTATTTGAATTGAATATAGGAACGGTTGTAAAGTGGGTCCATCAACCGCGCTGTTTTGGAGCCCTTTTTCCAGCGAGTCACCGGCACCGCGACTTGAATCCGGGCAGCCCGGGGACAGGGTAATTTTCACATGTTCACCAGGGCCCGTTTACACCACATTAAGTGTTTGTTGGGGGCGTCGTTATAACGTGGGATTGCCCCCCCCCCCCGGTTGGGGTCCGTGTTCATGTTTCACACCCCAAACGCTCCGGCCTGTCGGTCGCGTCAGTAATTCGGCTCCTAGTGGCCGGTGATCTTGTTTCCGCGGAGTGGCATCGTTAAGATAATTAATATTAATGCCCGGCCTCGGGTGGCGCTGTACTTTCATTCAGCCTGGAAACTCCTGGAAAAAAACGAGCCCCGGCTCGGCCGGCTTAATGTATTAAAATTCGATTTTTCTGCATAATAAAGCAATAAAAACATATTTTCCCTAACCCGGAGTGGCGCTAACGGCGGCGGCTCTCCACCGGAGCGCTAATGGAGTTGGCAGTGCCACCGGCCCGCCGGCCGGCCGGTAACTTATTCTAATGCGCTTTCCGGTACCTAGATCCGGAGACGTCCACCGGCCCGGGCAATGAGACCTGTGCGATCGCATAATTCGTTAATTAATAGAAATAGACAGGCGCATCGGGAGCGCATCCGACGCGGTTATGGGGATAGGCTCGGCTCATTCATAAATTTAAAACGCGATGGTCGTAAAAATTATTACATCACTTGCTGCTGCTGGGAGCCGCCTAGTTTTGGGCCCAACAACAAACCCGTGGTCCATTACAAGGGGCCCAGCGAAGAACCTGCTGCTGCTGACAGGTTCACTAACAAGTGGTAATTCATTGCCCAACACCTACACTCAAAAACCCCGTTCTTCCGAGCCACCTTCACCGCCAGACAGAAGACACTAAGCCCCCGAGCATTGCCCACCGTCCAGATGCTTATCGGGTGCCGGACTCGGACCCGAACGCTGAGGAGCGGCGCTTATTTTCTTCCGCTTTCCTTTCGACTTGCACCGGTCGGTCGGTCGGTCGGAAAAGTGTCATATTTTCCGTATCAGATACGCGAACCCCGAACCGTGCATCGAAAGATGCTTATTCACGGCCACACGTTTGACTTATTACCGTCGGCCGTCGGCGTGGTTAATTGTAGACTGCTGGAGCCGCACGGGTCCTGCACGTCCATCGGAAGGATTTTATCATAAAAAAGACATAAAATTTGCTTTCAACAGGTGCATTAGTCATGGTGTTTGCCGGGCTACGGTGCGGTCGTAAATATCGACGATCGCGGGCGTAAGCCGCGGACAGTTTGACACAATTAAAATGATTTAAAGCACGCACCGAGAGCCGCCCGGGGCCCGCTCTCGGTTTTTGGACGATCCGGATGATAATTGAGCCACATTCGCTGGGCGCGGCGCGCTGGGAAGCGATAGTGGGAATCTTGATAATTGGACATTACGAAAACATTATACTCGATTTACGGATGCTCCCAGCGAATCGAAGGCCGACAGCGGAGTTGAGCATACATTTGAGTTGGGGTTGGTTGGGAACGCCACATTTTCTCACTGGCGGAATTTGGTGGTTCATGTTTGGGAATTCGAATATTCTGCGTTCATAACGCGGGAGACATCGGATTGTGTGAATCAAAGGCCAAGATGTGACCCGTTGGCCGAATGAATGTGTCCGATCTTTTAGCATAACCAGTTGATCTCTGGATGATGATGATGAAAAATAATGATCTTTTGAACTCGATTCGACACCTGAAAACTCCGTTTTCACTTCAAAAGCTCCAACCAGTTATGGGAATCATCAAGACATTGTTGGTCTTGATCTGCTCGCGACACAGGAGGCAGCCTTTTGGTGCACAAATGGACAAATGGACAAAATAATAGATCCAAAATATAATAAAAAAAATTGGCTTCCGGCTACCTATTGGCCCATGTGTTCATAAACTACGTTTCGCTGCGGTTCCAGAACGAACCAGGAACAGCGATCGACAAAAAACCCTGACAGGCTGTATTTCATTAAAATAAATTCCATGTACCATAAAGCATGCTCGACTTGATTCGTCCGCAAATTTTGCCGTGTTGCGTTGCGTGTTGCGTTATGTCTGCGGCTGCGATCGCACGATGTACGATTAGTTTTGCTGTTTTTGCAAATTTGTGTTGATGAATGTTCCCGCACGAGAAGCAGGTTGCACGATCGAAAGAGGGCCTAGATTTGCATTTGCGTTCCTTACAGACGTGTCCGCGTGGGTCCACGCCATCTTGAAGGGCCGTGTGACCGCCGGAGAAAGGCAAGTGGCATCGGTGGCTCCCGGCATCGAATCAGAATCGTCTTCCGATCCGAATTGATGATTGCATACAAATCAGTTTAATTTGCAATTTCAGGTTACCGTGATCACCATGGGCACATCACCTGGCCCCTGGACCGGGCGGGAACTGGTCTCCGATAACGCGCCGGACCTGCGGGGACCTGTGCCAAGGACCTGCGCGGATCGCATCACTGAATTCAAATGATATTCCCATGATGCCCGTTCGGCGATGGCCGATTGCCGGAGCCGGAGACACATTCACGACACATAAATTAAAAGCGTCGCATGCACGAGGAGATGGACAGCCAATAGCAACAACAACAAAAAATGGAAGTTTATGAGATGGATCCGATCCGGAGGACAGCATCGCTCGGCGCGAACAGCGTCCGGGCCGTCCGGGGATGCACCGGGCTAATTATGTATTTATTTCTAGCTGCTGTCCATTTGGAGTGATATTTAAAATTCAACTCGTCCTCCGGCCAGCATATCGCAACATAACGGGGACGGCGACGGTGGTTCGTCGCCAAACTCGTTCCACGACGGCCACGACGACGTTGTGAACCGTTTCTTTCCGTTGCCGTTTTATCATATCACACAGAGCCGGAGGAGTCGGGTCCCAGGGCGGACATATTGCGACTGCGATCGAACTGAAAGGCGCGCCCGATCAAACCGTCCGGCTCATCATTTCCATAAAACATGCACCGGAATCGCTCTACCGGATCGCATCGCTTATGGGAGTGGCAAATGCTTACTCCGCCGATCGAAGGGTTCACTCGGCTGCGATGGTCACTCGGTCACACCTTCGCAGCGCGGACTTGCTAAATGATCAACGGGCCGCTCCGGTGGCAGTGCAGAGAGCATGAAATTCGCGCGACGTTGTTCGATAAATTAAAAGTAAATTATGGTTGGCCCGGCCCGGCCTAATGGTCACACCATCAGTCCGTCGGCCAAACTCGGCACATCGTGTGGGTCGATCGTCCCTTATCGTCCCGGGGCAGGCCCCGTCATAACGGGCGGCCATCGGCATGACATGACAGCGCGGGGCCGCCGTCGGGTTCTCAAGGGACAAGTCGCTGCGCTGCCCAAGGGTATCGCGAGGAGCGGCGGGCCCGCGATTAGAACTAGTTTCATGTCCCTCCCGGCAACTCTGTCGGGTCGGCTCGGTGGCGAATGTAAACCGTGAGAAAAAGTAATGAGACATCGGCGGCCTACGATACGATCGGATCGGCCCGATAAGCTCGCTATGGTGCGATCAATTGATTAGTTGATTGTGTTTGACGTGTGACGCAGTCGGCCAACGCCAAGTACCAGCGGACGCGCGCGCGTCAGACGTGACTGAATCCGGCAGATAATTGCGGTTCAAAAGGCCGAACAGATTTCGCTTCACGCACGCACGCACCGCGAATGGAAACTCTAATTCAATTACTCCGTACGCGGCCCGGCGCGCGAAGCACCAAAACCGACATCACCTGCCCCGCGGGCCGGGAGGTAGACATGCAAACAAGTGCACGGAACCGATCATGAAGCCCTTGACGTACGCGAGCGATCCGTTTCGCCGGGATCGACCACACGGCTCGGCTTTGCGCGGTTTTGCTGAAGCGGAAAACAGAAATATTGCTTCACTCTCTCGTTCCTCGAAAGCTGGCCGTCTTGCCGTTCGTCTAGAGCTGGAAGAGGCCCGGGAAGCGATAGCGCACCGGATCGTGCCGATCGTCGGATCTGGAGTATCGCGTATATTCGGGACTGTTCAGGGTTGAGCTATCCGTAGGCCCTAGAATGGAAGATGGGCGAGTAAAAGTTTATGATCACCTCGTCCGAAGCACACCCCCCGCCAGATACGGTCATTAACCGGCTTCCAGCAGCAGCTACCGGATGTTAGAGCACCATCTTCGACAGGCGCGCCTCGAAGATCTGCAACCGTCTGCGAGTGCAATTTATGTTGCACTTTTCTCACGCCATTTAAAGTCGCCGGAGAAGTTCCACCCTCTGTCCCGATGCCCGCCCGCTTACGAATGGGTTCATTCTTGACGATGGCCCTTGTGGTCTTTGTGTCGCGGCAAAGTCACTCTCGAGGCGACGGGACGTGGACCTAAATTAGTTAAACACACAACACACACCGCAAAATGGACTAGAAATGGCAGCTTAATTCCAATTCGGCGCCCGGCTCGTGGTGGTGCACTTTTCCGGGGTCCCTACACCACACAGACACAACCACGTGCACACACTCCATTGCCGGGTCCGTCTGTCCGATTGTTTTACTTTCTTATAATTAATTTGCGAACAACATGCGCCAACCGGACGTTTATGATGGGTTTATTTAAATGTGAGCGTTATAACCGGGTGATGGATCCAGATGGTGGATCCGGAGCACGGTGCTCACTGCACTGGAACCGGAAGTGCATATCACTTACACTAATCCGCACCGTAATCTAGATAAGCGGCAATCTGAAGCGTGCAGCGCCGAAGCAGAGCGCGCGCCCGCTGGCTGGTTGCTTGCGCGCGGAGCCGGAAAGAAAACCTGGGCGCCACAAATGCATGCAAATCGTCCCGCCTGTCCGTCGCCATCGCGGGCCCCCCCACCCCCACTGGCCAATTAAAGTTAATTGCGGAGTTTTCCCCGGACGGGTTTTTCGGCCCACCAGCCGACGGCCTTATGAAGTCGTCAGCCTCGGTGTTTTTGCCGCCGTTTTCGGGGGCCGAAACCCGACCTGCGCGATGCACTTTGTGCGCCTGCTGCGCCTACTCACCAATGCTAATTAGCTGCCGTGGCCGGCCCCACGAGGTGATGATTTTTCACGAGGTGTGCCGGCGTGAATTGTGCATAGCCCACGGGCATCCGTTCGCAGTTCAGCTCGGGTAGATAATTGCCGCACCCGAGAGCGACGTGTGTGCACTTTCGGTGTGTGCCGTGGCAAAAATGGTGATGGCCCCCGTGGTCCCCCGGAGTTAATTGATATCGCCGTTATGAGGCTACCGTTTGCATTTAACGGTTCAGTTCATCGATTTAGTGGCCCACTCTGGCCCACATGAATATGCGACGAACGGCGAGCGACACAAACCGGCTAACGGCGGCAGTTAGCGAACTGCCCTTTTTGGCACCTGTTGGTTCCACACCCCGGCTGCATCGAAGCCTTGTTCGCGTTCGGTGTGCTCGGCCCATTATATGTCAATTATCGGCTTGACGAGCCCCCCCGGTTGCGACACCGAGCGGGTTGCCGATTTGCTTAATGCACCGAAAATTGATCCTCTTGTTTGTTCCGCTCCGGTTCGGGCTCCGGCTGTCGCATTAGATCTTATCGGCGATCTGTTTGCGTTTCCCCGGCTGCCCAAAGGACGCTCGAAATGGGTTTTATGACCGACCTAAGGATCAGGTGCGGCATTCAGGAAGTTAGTGGCTGGGGCTGTGACATAAATTACTTCACCGGTACCAACAAATGTGCCGCTTCCGGGCCTCCCGTGCGTTCAATGCTTAGTTGAGTAATTTGTTCGCGGTATGAATAATTTAATAAGTTAATTTAATGTTAAATTGATCGTCCGTTTATCTTGCTCACCACCATTAAGCGCCCATCCGTTTCACGCTGGATTCGCTGGGTCCGCCGGCAAGCAACGTCCGGTATTCAGGAACGGCCTACAAAAGGTAAAAGATGGCTTAGTAGACCCCGGTCAAGGAAATTCCTTCCAGGAGCTCACCGGAGCGAGCCACATTCCGCGGGACTAACTGTACTTTCGGGGCGACTTCAGATCAGCGCCTCCTTTGAAGGTTCCGTTGGCGAGTCGCGATTCGTTTGGCGGTTTCTGTGGTTTGTTGTGTGAACTGTCAAACTGTCAAAACAAAAACAAACGGGACATGTTTCGCTAGACCGCCGCTAGAGCGCGCGCGCGCGCGCCCTTTGAAGCTGCCAACGGGCGCGGCTACTGTTTAGAATAAATTTGAATGGAATTCATCAATCGGACTCGACCCAACGGACCCCGTCCGCCCGGTTCGACGGGACGGAATTCCGCGCCACCAAGCCGATCCAGAATATCGGAATGGAGAACGGAAGGCATGAAAAAAAAAACGATCGAACATCGAACGGTTGTCCGATGTCGCGCGCGCGGTCCGATCGAATTGTCGATTCGGTTTTCGCCGTTTCCGTTTTTGTTCGGCTTCGGGAGACACAGTTTTGCGGCGTGCTGTTGCTGCCGGAGCACCGTTTCGCAGCCGAAGAATGTGTGTTCCGTTCCGTTGGCCCGGCAAGGAGGCCCCCGGGAAGGCCCTTTGCGATGGAGTTTGCATATTTCCATGACATTCTTTGGCGGGCCCCGGTCGCCGGCCAACGGTGCCCGGTTTTTGGGGGGAAAAGTTTTGAATGTCTGATCGATGGCACGGGAAATGAGTAAAAACTCAGCTCTTCAAGGCGGCATAATTTGGCCACTTTTTGTCGCCCGCAAATGGGATCACCGAGCGCGGACGTTTCGTGGACGTTCGTTCTGCCCGCGGTTGGTGTGTCCTCGGGCAGGGATTTGATCGTGAATACGCAATGCGCGCCCCCCTCGGCAGAGAACGGGCCCCGCATAGCGCGACGAAAAAGGCAAAACGGGCCCCTGGCAGGCGGCGGTTACTGACAACGATCGCCGTGGGCCGGGGGTATAATCAAAAGAAACCGCATATAATTAAATAATTACACTAAATGGACAAACGGCACGGCGCGGACCCGGTATCGAGGGGGGGATCGACCACGGGATCGAGGGCACACGTTGGCAAATATTTACGCGATCAGCCGACGGCGTGGTATTTGCGTTCGCCTCCCAAAGGCTTATGGGCCGAGCGGCCCCAGCAAGGGCCCGTAAAGGGCATGCGATTATGAGAGATCAGCTCTGCGAAGGGCCAGCTCCGTGCCGTGCGTGCCTGTGGCGAAGCCTTCCTGGGAACTGCCCGTGGGTCCAAGAATTAGATATCACGTTGCTCTCTCTCTCTCCCTCTCGCTAGTGGCCAACAGATGCAGATGCGTGCTGCTGGTGACGTGCCAATTGTCACTGGCCGCGGTGAGCGCTTCCGCCCTTTGATGTGCCGCGGACCAGACGCCCGTCCTGGCCGCTGGTCTAGCGCACCGAAGTGTCTCCAACAGTCTATAAATTAATACTTGAAAAATCGGTGACCGATCGGCCACGCCACGCACCGGGCACCACGCTGGGAAAACGCCAGCCCTAATGACGTTGACGGGGCCCCAACCGTGTACGCCATGTTTGGGTGTCACCGCGACACAGGACACCGACGAATCCGTCACCCGGCCGTGCCCTTAAAAGGGGTGAATTTGTTTTCACTGCACACTCTGGCCGCACGGCGGCTGATTAGCGATCGGCAAACTTGCGAACCTCCCGGGCCCGGGGCCGTGGCTTGTAAATTAATAGATTTCATGTCCACATGACGGATCTATCAGGTGCTTATCTGACCACAGCGATGCGTGGCCCTTTTTTCTTGCGCCTCCGGCCCTCGTGATGAGTCCATTCCACAATCGGCGCAGGCGCTGCGGGCTCCATGCTAGCGCAAAAAACGACCGAACCAAATGCCATCTTCGGGACCTACGGGAGAGAGGTCCTGTCACTGACTGGCGCAGACGGATGGTCGCAACGAACGAAAAAAAAACCAGACTCCGTGTGCCACTGGCGCCTAAATAGTTCGGCGCCCGTTCCATCTCCGGCTTCCGTGAGGGGCGCGCGATTCCTGCACGGAATAAATTAAAACCAAAGCCGGCCGACCGGCCACAGCTGAAATCTGTCCCAGCGCGCGGAGCGCACCGAACCCGTTTTATTGGCCCCGAAGCCCCGCGCGCGCGCGCGGAAGCGCGGAAAAATTTCACGGAAAATGATGATTTCATTTCTATAATGTTCCGGGGCAGCGGGCAGCGGGTTTTTCGGGCCCCCGACGCGGACCCGGCCAAAAACGGAGGCAAATGGCGTTTATGATTACCGGTTCCCGTGAATTGTTATTATTGACATTATTTCGGTCCCGGGTGAGTCCTACCGGTTCGGGAGTGTTTTCTTCCTCCTGCGTTTTCCTGCGGGAACGGACGTGGCCGCGGTAATGATTTCGTTGGTGAATTAATTAGTCCCGTCATGGTTCGGATTTGCGCATGCGTGAACCGACCCGGGCGCGGGTGGGGGGCCGGATGGCACGGATGAATATGTGCCACGCTCGGCAGGACGCCAGGTTCTGCCAGGTTGTCGCTCATTTAGTGGCCCTCCAAATTGGTGCGTTTTCTTGCTCGAAATATGCTGCACACCCCAAACCCGCGTCCAACTTGGTGCTGGAGCATCGGATGCTCACACAAAGCCGCGCTTCAAGTTGACCCCGGGGAAAGTGGGCCAACTCCGGTGCGGTACCAACGGTGGCACCGGATTCCTAATTGGGCTGGCCGATTGACTCCGCGCGTTATCTAATTAAAGGCGGGCGACATAAATTCTAATTGAAGTGACTGCCGATACGACGACAATCGGCCTACGATGGGTCCAGTTTGTCCGAAACCGATCGCCTACTTTGACGACAAAACCCCGTAACGCTCTAATGGGGGTTATAAATTCGTTTGAAAATTAATTTGTTCAACCGACTGGGCCGGGGACCGGACTGTCCGTTATTCGGCCATATGGCTCTCCCGCGGGCACAGCATGATGTCGCAGTGTAGCCGCCCGCCGGGTCTCACCCTCCTGCTGCTCCGGTAATTCGATTGCCACAAATTTGTTTAATTCGCTCTAATTTGCTTCAATTCGATGGCGGGTAAACGCCGGAGGCGCGACCTCGCGGCCGCCGTGCTGGGACAATTTAAATGTTTATCACTTTGCTGCACCAACCGAGAGAGGAGACAAAAGGGCACCAGCGATCGATCATCCCCGATCGATGGCCGATCACGACCGACGATTTATGATTGAAATTAATGGAAACCCGTAATGCCAGCTGCATCGGGGCTGGGAAAAGCATCGAATGACAACTGACCAACCCGTTCCGAGGATCCGACGAAGCCAGCGCTTCACGCTTCGAGCTGCCGCAGAATTATGTTGTGTCTGGGTTCCCGGCGGGGGGAGGTTGGGCAGTGTGATTTATTGCCCGGCACCCGGCTTGGCAGCCGGCAGCAGGCAGCTTAATTAGATTAATAAAAAAGTAACAATATTTTATTAAAATATCAACATCGCCGACCGGCCGACAGGGTGGGTAATCGACGGCAGCGGGATAATCGCCATGCTGAGACCACCGCCGGACAGTCCATTTAATGCATTAAGTCTTCATTTGATACTGTGGCCCAAGCGAAAAATGGCCAACAAATAGGAGAGGCACAAAAAATATGGGGCACCCATTGACGGGGAGTTGATTACAAAAAGGAAACTGCAATTTCGAACAGTGCACCAGCGGATGCACCGGCGCAGCGAACGGAATGGCCTTAAGTTGGGCCGTTTATGCCAGCGGACACATTAGGCGCGAATATGTGATCCAAAATGTTTATGAAACACGTGGGTCAATAAGTTCTAGAAATCGTCTGGGAAAACTGGATGCCTTCAAACGTTACAATTTTCGATGGTCTTTTAAGATGCTCGATAGCGCATAATGAAAATTCCCAAACAGAAGTCATTTGGGAATGGCGAACTGGGACCTAGCTGATAACTGCTATCAGTGCTATAGTGTAGAAAGTATCCATTTTATGTCGTCATGCTCTAGGACTTATTGACCCATGTGCTAAGGGGACAGGATCGTTCGAAAGTGTATCCATTTTTCTCGCCAGTGCGCGAGCCAGTGCCAAAAATGACGCCTTGCTTAATGAGAACGGGGCGCGTTTATCGTCACTTTTGCTTTCCCAGCAATTTAGTGGCATTTCCGTTGACGCATTTGGGGAACGCTGCTCGTTACACACCGACGCCACAGCGAAGCCGGGCCGATTACCATTATCATCATCATCATCAGTTAATTTAATTTGATAATCGCTATTTAATTGGTTAATTTGATTGTATCATTGCGCCCGGCCAGGCGGGATAATCCGCGAGTGGGTCCACGATGGGAACAGTTCCGCAGCATCCGTTCCGTGTGCGATCGAAGGCGGACCACGCCTACTACGCAGTGCGCCACGGCGAACCCTTCACTTTGCATACGCCGCCAGCCGGTCCCGGATGAGCCGTCCACGCCGTCGGATTGGATCGACCGGTGACGAGATGAGCTGCGTTTTGCTGAGTTGCAACTGCAAGCTGCAATCTCGGTCTGTCTCGGTGATTCGCCGTCCCTTTCCTGTACCCATCGGTGACCCATCGGAGACTGTGACGAGGCCGTTCCGCTCCGCTCCGGACCTGACGACCTGCTGTCATATATCTCGCCGGCTGGACATGCGAAAAATCCTGCAGCGGGCTCCCGGGAGCGGCGTATAAAAAATCACGCTAACCGGGAGCGTTCGTTCTTCTCCGGTTTCTTCCGCGTTCGGTGGACTCCAGCAGCTAAGGCCACTGGGCCGGCGGGCTTTTTGTCGCGCACATTTGCGCATTAAATTTATGCTCCCGGCAAGCAAACGACGCGATTGATTATGGAACGCCAGCGCGGCATCGCGACCGTCCTCGGGCCTCGGACTGTCCCCCGGGGGGATTGCGCATCGAATTAATGATTTTTATGTTTCGGACCGCTTCAGCATCCATCCCCGGGCGTCGGTGTACCGCTCGTTTGTTATTCACAATATTTATTCATTGGGCGGAGATTTGTTTTTGAGGTTGAAATGTGGTTTTAAGTTTTTACCCCCCCCCCCAATCGGAATGTAATGTCGATCGGTGCGCGAGCCGTGCGCTCGGTTTTGAGGATCGATCGCATAAATTTCCCCGAGCTCCGAACGGCCGGATTGGATTTTATTTTGCTAATTTCCAAATTTATGATCCATTTGGTGGGATTCCCTTCCAGCCCGGAGCGCTGCTTCACCATGGTTTAGTGATTCCGACAAAGTGGACCCCCAGCCCAGGTGATTAGATAAAGGGGCAGAAAGCTGTCCGTTTGGGTGTTTGTTTTTTCCTAAACATTGCTCAACTTTGCACCGTTCCATCGGGCACGGCGGGCAGTGTGCGTAACGCGCAACAAAATCTAATAAACCACATTAAAACGGTTTTGCGGTGCGTCGAATTTGGAAATCGGACGCTACCAATGAAAGGCGAAGTGAAATCAAACGCTGGCCCCGCCCGGAGAGGGTTGAATTTTTATCGATCGCACGCGTGCGAGGTTTTTGGTGGTGTTTATGTTACATCTACTTTATTTATGACACCCAAAGCCGCGGTGCCGCGTAGGATTTCTCCGGACCTCCGGACGGTTTTTCGGTGTTTCTGGCGGTTGATTACCGAATATGTTGTTAACCGGGCGCGCTTAGCTAAATGAACCAACGATGATGATATTTATGAGAAGCGAATTATAGACTTTTATTTTTTGCTACCTGCTCCTTGAGCCGTCCTCTAAGACCCGAGCGGACTGGCTAATAAAACTAGTGGCTTCGGATCGGGGTATTATTAACATCGTTTCGCCGGAATTTGAAAATGAATATGAAACGACGGAAAACTGTATCAAAATCCTAGCGGCTCCTGGCTTGTGATGCGAAGCCGGATCGAGAGTTTTGACAAATCAAACATTTTCTACATAATACGCAAGCTCCACAGAGGCACCGAGGGACTAGGGGATGTCGATGGCGGAATAGTTCACCGTTGGGCGGTGTCCATTTCCGTAGTGCGCGCGCCCTTTTTCCCACAGATCATATTTCCACGGGAATGGTGTGATAATGGTCATTATTACAATTGCTTTCGACGCACCATGTTTTGCCCATTGCAGCACAGGACACGGGAGCCCTTCGCGGGGAGTGGAGCCCCGGGCGGCGGGGGTAATCTGAAGCCGCTAAATGGTGCCGTGGTGCGTGGATCAGGAAGGGCGGCCCGGCCACGCACAACGCGCTGGACGCGCTCGAATGCGGCCCGCGAGCGGTAAAAGAGACTGATAGATAATTATAATTATATGTGCAATAATTTTTGTAAAATTGTCCATTTAAGCCCACCGTTGCCAGCAAGTGTGAGAGAGATAGAGGGAGAGGGTGAGGAGGGCCGCAATTGTCCCATCGTCTCCGGTCACCGAATGCCAGCTGCCCGGGCGACGGAATCAACATTCAACGTCGACGTCGTCGCCACAAGAGGATGGCCCAAGTTAGAACTGGAATTCCGCGCACCGCGAATCGAATTCCTCCCCTTCCGTCCCCGCGCTCCCCAGGACGCGAAGGGATTTCTCGTCGGTCTGCGCTCGCTCGCACACATAATAAGTATGAATTCATTCGAAGCATTTTATGAAATTATTTGTCGCGTACATATTTTAATTTCATGTTAAGTTATGTTTGCTGCAGCCCGTCTCGTGCATTTGTATATCGGGGGCACACACGACGCGAAAGGAACCTGATTGCGGAGCCTGAGTGCGGGGACAGGAAAAGGAATGACATTCATCCGTCGCCGGCCGGACGCTGGAGACCGTCTTGGGGCAGAGCAGCCATCGTCGCGATCAAAGCGCGATTGTCACCGGAAAAGCGCATGGCGAGGTATGCCGGCGGAGACGCGAAGGGAGAAAACTTGTTGAATTGTTAATTATCCCCACTTTTGCGCCGCGGCCACCAGACCAGTATGGCGACCAGATTTTGCCGCGGCAAATGCGCCGCCGTCGACGGTGCATTTGCCATGCACGGCGGCGGCCAGGTGCAATCATTGCCGACGCAATGCAACGCGTACCCGTGAGTGCATCGGGGCCATCGAGAGAATATGTTATTTTAAATAGAGTGCAAATAATTATCCATCCGTCGTGTCGCATCGTGACGGATAGTGTGCCACGCGGAGCTGGTTTCGAATGGCCCCGTGGCCATCGCCAGGTCTTAGCCTTTTTTGCGGTGACCGTGCGCAATGCATGCAATTGAAACGCAATCATTTACGCAGCCGCCCAGCAACGGCGGATCGGTTGGCCGGGTTGACCGATAAAACTTGATTAAAGTGACTGGCGGGAGAAGAGTGATCATGTCGGACGCGAAATCATAATACAAAAAAACGACGCAGGTTCTATTGCAGGGCCGTGAATATGCTCGGGAAACAGATTATGGATTGTTAAGTGAAACAGAAAGAAGTGGTAAGTTTAGTCGCTAATCACCGCCCTTATTATCGTTCGTAATGATTCATTAAAACGGTGGGTCATGTGCAGAGTGTTGGCGCTTTTTATCACCTGCCAGTTGAACCAGATGTTTGTTAGAACAGGTGACATTGTACTAAATATTGTCTGAACATGGTGTGATAAATCGACAGTCTAGTAGAAGGAATTTAAAGATTAAAATCGGGCAAATTTTTCTATTAGAATAAATTACAAACCGATTATATACAGTGAATAGCGAAGTGCAGTTTAGTTCAAGAACACAAATGATTTTTCAAAATACGAAGATTAAAATATTGAGGATGAATATTGAAAATGAAAAAAATCAATCAAAAACATTATATAATAATGTGCAAATAATTGTTTTGCTGTACTATAGGGGACAATTTTGTACTTTGTGATGGATAGTCTAAAATGTTAATATTTTGCCTTTAGTGCATTACTATTTTAGCTTTCATCTATTCTTCCAATCATTCTCCCCAAAGAACTGTTTTCTTTCAGGTATGATGACTATTTTCATGAAGAAAATTTTCGAGTCCACACGACCTTGAAGGGTCACCAACTTCCCAGTTCCATGAGCACAAATGCATGACTCTAGTTGAGTCTTATTAAAGACTCATCGGTCAAGAGCACTTTTTCCCGGAATGCAGAAGGTTTCAAAGCATTCTGAGTAAAACACCATTCTTTTTCAAGATGGACTTGCTTACATGTGGCAATTTTTTAGGAACGTGCCAGATTTGGCTGCTTCTTTTAGCCTACGTCAGATGATATGTACAAAAGGTGATTCTTTACTGCTGCTCCATTGGTTAATTTACGATATTTCGAGAGTTATCTAACATGAGTGTCATTTTACCAGCTATTAGTTTTGCAAGAAATTTGTTATTACTCGAAGTAACTAAATCTACTCTAGTTGCTTTATTACAGAGCAAAACGACTAAAATTGATATGAAAAACTGAAAACTTTCAGCATCCAATGTCCCTTAATTGCCACACTTTTAGTACGTCAAAGTAATATTTATCACCTTAAAAGAGTTATAAAAAAGTAGAAAAATTATAATAATTAACTGACAACCCTAAACGTTTGGAAGGATTACAAACTAAACTGTTATGAAATGGGATGGAATTAAAGAATCGACGCCAAACAGATTGGTTTGGTTTTAATGTTTTATAGAGTCTTTCAGCTGCAGTATCCGGATTCGCCTCTTTATTATACTAAGCTAACTACTTATATGTCTAGGTATAAGATAGCTTAAAACCTATTTATATTAACTTATACTATCTTATTTAGCTAAAACTGAGTGAAATCAAGTTCAAATCAAATCAGTATTTGTGTGATAAATTAAGAAAAAAAATTTGCTTAAAAGTAGCCAGAAGTTTAAGATATTTTTGAATTTAATCCAAAACGCCAAACAGAGAGAAGATAAAAAACATAACACATTATGGATTTGCTTTTCAATAAAAACCGAATTTCATTTAAAACATGAGCAAACTTCGGTGAAACTTTCAACATTCAGGGTTCTCGTTGATGCTGGCCGTATTCCGATACCGATTCGGTGCGATTCGCACCGAGAAGCAACAGTGCCTGTGTGCGGTAAATAATGCGACGGGATAATTATTTCCGATTTATTTTAATTAGCCTTGTGCGCAGAGGCAGCACATTTTATCATAATGAATGTTTGTATTCAGGTGATGATGCGTCGCCGTGCTCGTGCGCGCGTGAGTAAGTCAACAACTCGTTTCTATAATTGCACCTGCACTGCGCTGCAATTGCACCGCCGCCGCTGCACTCGACTCGACGGCCGATCGGCGACGGCCCGACCGTTTGGAGGGGACAGTTTTGCCCCAGCCAGTGTCGGACTCAATAAATCGGATCACCACCGATGTGAATTGGAACGAACGACTCATGTCGTTGGCATGAGAGGCCGTAATTATGGTCGCCTCAATGGGGCTCGGTCCTCGCTCGGTGCGGCCGGCCGGTGTGCGGGTAATCCTTCCCGTGCAAAAGGCTCAAACATCGCTCTGCCGGGAGCGTGCAGGCAGGCAGCTGTGAAAATTTTAAAACACTCAAATAACTTAGCCTTAACGATAATGCTGATGGGGTTAGGGCTGCGAAGGGCGCGCACGATAATGTTGAAATTTATCGGAATATTAAGCGAAGGGCGAGCAAAGTAGCACCTTCGGCGCATGCAAATGAGTCGGGTGCGGAGTGGTGGAAAACGGAAACGGAACAACCTGCTCAAAGCCTGGGCCCGCTGCTGGTGGCTCAGCGGGAAAGAAGAAGCTTCGAACACCCGGCACCCGGCGCTGGGCTGTATGTTTGGTGTTGAGGCGCGCCACAAACGGGGCAGGACGCCACCGGAAATGAATGTGGCCGTAGCATGCGATCCCGGCCGGGAAGGAGTTCTGGGTGTTAAATGAGTCGTGGCGCTGCCGTTGAAGTGGCCGATTGAAATGAAGCGCTTTGCATGAAATCGCCATGCTGCTTCGCTGTTGGATTCATTCATTGAGCACAAGCTGTCCAGAACCCAGGATTGCCAGAAGTCTCGGTTCCAGTGTCGGTGTAGAAAGCAAAATCAGTAGCCACTGTGGATGCACTTTCGAGCCAAAGACAAAGTATCAACCTCAACTTCGCCGCTTTTTGCCACTTGCTGCTCCGTAAGTACCGGTTCTTGTTGCCCTTTCAGCCCGGGGGAGTTGTTATCGATCAAGACGCGATAGAAAATTCATCCCCGTCGAAGTGCATTCCCATCGTTCCATTAAAATAATTATAACACTTTCTTAAGACGCTGTTCCTAATTAAATGGCTTCAATGGCGCACCGAAGCTTCGGAGAAGCCCGGCGGTGGGCAGACAATAATTTTGCAAGCCAAACACCGGCACCCAGAGATCGCCGAACATCGCCGCTTCCCACAGGGTCTGTGTCGGTCCGACCAACAGCAGCCGTCCGGGCCAGGCAGCCAGGCAAAAACGCACACTGGAGATGGAAATCTAAATGGAACATAATCCCTAAAATGCATATTAATTATAGACCACGCGCTCCGGGACCGAGGCCACTCGGGCGCCGGATTCGCGAAGGAAGCGATGCACTGGACCCGTGATGGCGCTTTCGATGCAAAGTTTAGCGGAGCCAGAGCCGGAGCAAGATTCTGGCGAAAGATAAAGCTCGGCAGCAAGTGGCCCTGGGCGAGAGCGTGGGAATCGGATCCGTCAAGGGGCGCACTCTTTTATGCGCTTCGCTGGAGTGTCGTGATATTTGCATTTGTTTGATTGTTTAATTCCGTGGCTTCCGACGTGAGTGTGTTGTAACAAATTGTCCGGCCCGGCCAGCCGGCGCTTTTCGGAGGGATTTTAATTTAATGCCTTTTGGGCGTCGGGACATGGGCCCACCGAAACATAAGACGAATAACCCGTGCCCAAGACACCGCCGATGACACGGCACAATCGGATCACGCCGCGGGCCCGGGCCCTTTGATTTGCTGTGGCCACTTCACACGGCCGTTTGGCGCCAGGGAGCGCGTTCCGGTGTGCCATCGCCATGCTGGCGACAATGTGCCGGTGCCGGTTGCGCCTTTTGCGCACTCCATCCTGGCGGCTGCATGACGGACACTTTTCTCGCATTGTTGGTTAAGCGATTTTTTTCTCCCCGGTTTCGGTCCTCTTTGGCGGCGCCGTGTTCGGGTGCCGGTTTCGGTTTTCTGTTCCGCCCGATTCGTCCCGATCGAGTCCTTCTGGAAAGGCGCCCGGGCCCGGGTCTCGGCCGAAAATGGGAATGAAATTTGAATATCGGGACCGAAAATTGGGCCCCGTGTTCGGACCGGGACTTTTTCTCGAAAACGGATTGAGGAATCGCGCGCTCGCCTCGCGAGAATTGGATCCAAAGTAGGGGTTGCCAAAAATTGATTGATTACTACTGGTTTTGAGCCCGGTCCGGAATCGGAGTGCCGGTGTTGGCCTGCGCGCAGTTTTGCATCCCGGCCGCTGTTCGCAGAACTCGGAAACGCTCAGTCGGAACGCAGGAATCTAATTTCACAAAATCGCGCAACAAAAAGCGGACCAAACAATTCCGGCTATTCCCCTGGGAGGGGGGAAGCAACTTTTGAGCGAACTCATTTAGCAGGTCATTTGAAGGAGCGGCGATAATTAATCGGACGATCGGGCGCTAGCCGAAGCCTGCGCAGTGAGGGGGCCCTCCTCGTTGGTTCTACTTTCGAGTGGGGCCCCATTTTCTGGCCCAAGGACTAATTATAACAATCATAACCTTATTATTCGCGGCAATAAAAACTTTTCCCTGTGCGCTATGCGATGGCCACGGAGCAGCGCCACAGCCGCGGCAGGAGCCGCTGGTTCCGTTTCCGGTGGTAAAAGTGGCAATTGATTCGTTTTCCGCTCCGGTCGCAAACATCCGCTGTCCGCGGTCGTCCGGTGCGTTCGGGGCCGCCATCGGGCGATGATGCTTATTTCAGATGTGAAAAATTAATTAGATTTATGTTTTCATAAACGACGTCTTTAGCACAAACTGGGGCCGGAGCTGCCGTGGCCATCCGCGCCAACTGTGTCTCTCTCCCTCTGGCCACTGGCACACTCGTGGAAACGTGATATAGTGCGCCCGGCGTGTTGGTGTGGCCGAGGGGTTGTTAATGTTTCCCGCGAGGGGTGCCACCCTTTTATGTAACGCCTTTGTCACGATGGCACTCCGCGGGGTAGTGTGGGCCCCAAAACGCGAGGGGGGAACCGTTATATTTATTGCGCACTTGAACACTTTACGCAAGAGGCTATCTGTTGGCGCAATAGCCACTTGGCCACACGGGTGGTGTTGAGCAAAGAAAAAAAAAATAAGAAAGAAAATAGTTAAAGCTGAAACCATTACAACTGGCCATCGTGGGGGCCACAGCGTTGTGTTGGAGCGCTGTTTTTACGCCGCACCCGGCGTGTGCTGCTTGTTATCTGACATACCCGACGGTTGTAATCATCCGCCGAGCGATTCGAAGCAAAAATGTGCGATTTCCTGCATCCGGACCGCGCTTTTTGCATACTTCGGACTCGATCGCGCAGCTAACAAGCTAATAAGCTGCGACCGTACCATTAACGCGTAGCCCGAGAATTAAAGAATTACATGTCCCACGATCTGGAGAGGATTCATTTACAGGGCATGGTCGGCCGCCAAGAAAGATCGTTTCGATGATCAGCATAATAAAAAAAAAACAGACCCGATCCGAAAGTCATGATAAGCCTCGTCCAATTAGCAATAGCCGCCGGCCACGGCGGCGGCGGCGGCGGAGCAAAGCGAATATGCTGGCGGTGTACATTGTAATTAGCGTTGTCATTTATTTAAATCAGCAGCACATTTAAATACGCTCCCGGGCGGTAAATTGAAATCAACATGCCACACGCCTTGAATGTGCCGCCCGCGAGGCCGGGTCGGGTCGGGTCCGTTTAAATTGAGGATCTCCCCGTTTTTGTGGTCCGTCGGTCGGGGACATTCCGGCCGGCAGCCAAAGCGCACCCGCATCCCGCAGCGTATCCGCAGCATTTGCATTCGCGAAGTCGAGTTACAAATTCATCCAATTTGCTCCAAAGAGGGCCGGCGAGAACCACTTTCAGCCCGCTGGACCACACGCGAACCATTGAATCGCGCCGTCGCAGCTAAAGATGGGATAATTTGCAAACCACCCAGCCCGGCGACTCCCGCATCCGGCCGGACACAATGAAATTCCTGATTCCAAATACGCCGCCGATCGAGCCGATCCGGGATCCGAAACAGTCACCGGTAATTGCGCCACTAGCTCCTTGTGCCGCGCATCAGTTCGGCTTCTCGGATCGGAAATGTGCAAATGCAGATGCGAACCATTCAAATCACGATCGAAATGCATCGCCGGCTCGTGCCGTGAAATGGGGTTAATTTGAGCACTACGAAGCCGATGTGCGCCGGGCTATTTGTTCGTCTATTGCTTCTGTGGGGGCCACCATACCAATCAATAGTCCCGGGGGGATCAGTCAGATCAATAGCCCGCCCAAAGCTATTTTAACAAATGTGAATGAAAGACCTCAATGTTAACCTTAATAAATCTATAGAAGATAAAATTAGCACCGTTGCTTGGCAAATTCGGCAGAAATTTCAATCACTAAGCGCTACAGACGTACAATATAGCCGATGGTTTGAAATTTTCATGGACATAATTGAAAAAAAATGTGAACAAACTTTATTTATTTAAGCTAAGTTTATCCAACGGCAATACTGAACATTGAACTGACCGATGTGTAGAAAAAATGGCGTTTGAGAAATATCGTAACGCAATTAATGCACGTTACGACATACGTTTAGTAAGGCCGCAAGTTGCACGGTACACATTTTATTCACAAGAAGCAAGAGAGAGACTTTTATTTAAATACAGCTGTTCGAAAGAAAATTTAATAAAGTCATGAACAATGCTCCAGCATACGCGAAAGTAGAAGATGTTAATGAGATATTAAATATGTCAAAGAAACGACACATTAAGATACACTTTTATCTTCGATTATCGTTGTTTGGTGTATTAAGAATTTTTCGTCAATAAAGAATACTATTTAAGTGTTAGGCGTAGTTTGTGTAGTGCTGTGCGTGCAAACGACCCAATTTTCGGAGAGATAATTCTTGTTTCACGTTGCTAACGATGTTTTTGCATCATATTTTCGTGACCATTTCGTAATAATTTCGACGTAAACTCGACTGCCGTAATTCCGCAACAACCCTTTAATGGCTTGGCACCATGTGACTTCGACAAACTCAGGAGGTCGCTCCAATGGACATCTTTTACAGTCAATAGCTGAGATAGTATTCGAAACGCATTAAAGGCCCTTCATAAAAAAAAAACTTTTTGAACCGTATTATAAAGAACAGTGTGATACAGATTTAGAAGAATAAAGAAATATTTTTTCAACTATAATCGACTATTTTTTGGCCACAGTAGCCGATCCTCTGGAGATGGATTATGGAGAAATGGATGTTAACTGTACAGCCTTGGACCAATTCTATCAGCGATCGATCAACTAGCTGCATCAAGGAGAGCGACTTCTTCAAAATTCTGTCCAAACCTGACAAGAAGAAGAACATAGGACTATCTCTTACCAATGTAGAGTGTTAATAAAATTCGACAAACGAGGCATCAGCTGACTGGTTACAGTTCTTAAAGTTGGCGCGAAGTTATTCAAAACACAAAATCAAACCACCGGTCCGGTCCTGGCCAGCCAGTGCAAGTGGAAGAATCGTGGTGGCCCCGGCATGTCCCGTCACTCCCGGTCGCCGTGGTATTCGCGGGAACATGCATTTAGTTAAACGATAAAATCAATATATTTTTTACACTCACCTCGCTCGTCTGCTCCTGGCTACGTTCTGAGGGCACGCGAGTTCTGCGAGTTCACTCGGAAGGCATAGCGATATGCTACCGGCCGGTCGCGATCGTGTGCAAGATCATCCCGGCCGTAGAATATGATCGCCCGATTCCGGTGGCTGGCACGTTGCGGGCCATTGTTGTTGCTGACCGCGGGACCGCGATGCTGGCCGCCCGATAGAGCCCGTCCTCGGGCCTAATGAACGTGTAAATGCGCGGCCGATATCGTGCACCGTGCCCGGTATCGCCTGCCGATCGCCTGGGGGCCGAATATTTTGCATGCGCCCAAGTTGCTGCCCACGACACGATTTTCATGCATGATTATCGTCGTGCCCGGTCCGGTTCGGTTCGGTGGGCTCATAATTAAATTGGTATTTTAATAAACAATATCGACCTTTGCATCCGCCCCGGGTGAGTTACAGTCGAGTGGCGCCGCCCGGACAGGACACCGAAGGACCGTAGCTTACCGGTGCAACCGCAAATTGCCCCAAGGTCCCCACGGGAGGGACTGCTTCCGTCATGAGGAAAGCTGGCACGTTGTTTTATGAAATGGCCGCGAGGGTCGGCACAGGACGCAGAATTGAAATTGAACCCAAACCATCGTTTGCTCAATCAAACATATTATGATTGACCGATTCTATCCGGAACCCGCGAGGGGGAGAAAATAATTTATTTTCAATTGATGGTGCGCCACTCCTGGCATTCTGCATCCCACCGCTAAGGGGAGACCTACATAAGTAATGTGGCCCCGGCCCGAGTGTGGTGCTGACAGGTGTCTACGCCCGGCCAACGTTGATTGGAATTTCCGAAGGGACCCGCACTTGAAAACCCGGCGGTCCGAGTCCGGATCCGGATTTCGTTTGAAAAGTCACTCAGAAACCACAAATCGTAATTCAAGCACCGACATATTGGACGCCCGGGCTACTCGGCCATCACTCCACCCTTCTCTCAGGGACCTTTGGTTGGGTGAGCGAATTTATGATTGGCAGGGGACACCACGGTCTGCCATCTGGAGGACCTGCGTGGTGAAACCGGTGAGAAATGCATATTTAAATTTTCTCGTTAACCTTTCGCCGCCCCACCTGAAGTCGCCGTTCGAGGAAGGGTTGCTGTCCGCCGATCTGTCCGCTAATGACGGGGAAGTAATTACCGACCATTACCGTACCGTAATGCTGCGAACAATTTGGCTCCCCACAGACCAAAAGACCGCTCGTTGAAATGTTCCGAACGGTGGCGACCCAGCCCCAGCAATGCGACCGACTTTTCGGGCCGGAATCGGGTTCGCCAGTTTTCTTCTTTTGCCCAGAGACTCGCGCACTCGATGCCACGGAAGCGCGCGGCGCAGCATAAGTGGAAACGCATCGAAAAAATGTCGGCACAAAAACTTGTCCTTGCCATAGTTTCGTGAAATCGATGCCGCCGATGGGTGCGCCTTCGTTCGGGTTTGTTTCGGTTTATTTGAATGACCGGGACCGAAACGCCCGGAACCATCGAAGGTATTCGGCGGCCGGCGACCTTCCGAAACATTATCATTACCACCACGGTTACGTCGGCCGCTCGGACGTTCTACGCGGACGGCACCAAACTTGGCGCGCGGCGTGAAACCCATTTTTGTGGGTGCTTCTAATGCCGGCCACCATACAAAGGGGCAAGAATTCGGCGATGGGTGAAATTTCGACAACATATTTTCGACCGACCGACACCCGTTTTTGGGGGGGGCCGAGCGGTTCCCTTCGGAAGGTGCTAAGTGGTCGGAATGTGGACTCGCGGATATTGTACAGCAGGCCGTGCGGACAGCAATTAAAATGCAACCGCAAACGCAGCAAACGTGGCAGGCCATGCGCTTTTGACAGCTCACACCGAAGACGCGCCCGGCACAGTTTTGACGGCCCGGGGAGCGCCTTTCAGCGCCACGGCTTTATGTTTGGATTTAGAATTTCAAATTTACACTTTTCAATAACGCGTTTAGTGAGGTGATAACGATTCGCGGGTCCCTGGGAACGCTCGGACACGCGAACGCGGAACGCGGCGCGGCTGTTGATTTTATGACTATGTTCACCGGAATGTTGATGAGTGGTTGTTTGCCCGCGTTTTCGGCGGTCTGCCGAAATGGATGCGCTGTTTTTTTAATTGGGCCGCCAGGTTCTGCGCCGTTCCGCAATTATTTTCCGCCAGGAAGCCCGGAATTCCCTATTCAAAATGGTTTCCCGTTTCGGGACGGCGCGAATCGAATGAATTGTTGAGCTCGAGTTTCGACCCCAGGGAACCTTGATTCGAGTAAGTCACACAACCGCCACTACCCGTTCTTCAATTCGTGACTCAATTGATGAATTTATTTACGTGATCTCCTCTTCAAATGGCTGGCGCCCGGCCGGCACCCGTTTGATGGGGACGTCGACTGACGGCCATTATTCACGGCCACCGTCGTCTTGATGGCTGGCGGGAGATCGTCCAATTTGCATTGCTAGATACGGGCAAGATAAGATGCCGTCGGAGTGACACCCGGCGATCCGAAGGCCCACGGTAATTAGTGTGTGAACGATGGCGTCTCAAAGTGACTCCCGTTGAGTATGCCGCACGGGGACAACGATTTGATGATGGCTTTCGGGTGTCGTCCGGACGTCCATGTGTCCCGGCACACAATGGCCCCGGAGATCCCAGGTTTGCCTCGGTTCGATTCGTTCGCTGGCCATCTGCTGCTGCGGGGCGAACATCGACACCTACGCCGCGCGGATTCGAGTTCAATATCTGGCCCAGTCTGGCTCCTCGGCCCGGGAGCAGAGCGGGTTGACAATATTTTATGTTCGATTTCCCTTTGTTCTCCAAGCCAGTTGATGGTGTTATCGTGCGGCGATCATGATAATTTTATTATTAACGATTTAAATGGTCGTCCCGGCCCGATGCATCGTTCGATCGCGCCCTTCGCCAGATGGTGCAATATGGGACGCCGGGGTTCCCGCTGGGTCCGGCTTGGACGATCCACCGTGACCCGATCCGGGCGAGGTATGAATTTTCTCACCAAAACAGGGCCATCGGCTGCGACATAATTGAGTTTATCGGCCGCGCGTGATCGGTGGCCGGGCGACGGGCAACTCCTTGGACCCTTTTCGATTTGCATGCCAACCAGTACTGGAGGCTGCGCGAGGCTTGTCCTTTCGAGGCTCGTGAAGTCAGCTATCGCGTTCGGCTCATCGGCTCGGATGATATTTATTTCCTTAATTAGTTTCTTGTTCTGCACCGTGTGAATGCGAGCCACCGTGCGGGAGGGAGGTCCTTTCATTCATACCGTACCACTTCCGATCATCCTCCGAGGAACCTCCACGCTCGTATCGGCATCGCATCGCGGTGCAACGTGAGGCCATACTGCACCCGGGGCTGTCGCCCGGCGCATAACGAGCCTTGCCGATCCGTTGTACTCGCTGCTCCCTGATGCTGCCCGACCCCCTGGGTGGGACTTCCGATTCGACGGACGCACGGTCAAATGGAACGGTGAACGGCAAAAACACCTAACCTCAGACCACCACCAGGGCAAGTACACGGCCCCGGGGGCCCTTGACAATCGCTGGAAGCGTGAATCAAGCGTTAATTGCCACGCCGAGTAGCAGATAATAGCACGCGATCTCGCGCGCCCCTTTACCGCCCCGGCTCTCCGGCTCCGGCTGGGGCAACTTTCTTGGCCAGCAGCCCAACACAGTCGCTGACCATCGGCCGCAGGATGCGGCTCTCGGGTTTGGACCGTTTGCCGTGGGCGGCCCTGGGACGCGTTGGGACTTTATTTATTTTTATTACATCGATTATTTGCGCCTTTGCCACTGGAAAAGGTGTCGAAGGAGCAATTGGAGCCCCCCCCCCGGCACCGCTCGTCGGAAGTCCAATCGGGTAG
Source organism: Anopheles bellator (assembly GCF_943735745.2). Taxonomy (NCBI): domain Eukaryota; kingdom Metazoa; phylum Arthropoda; class Insecta; order Diptera; family Culicidae; genus Anopheles; species Anopheles bellator. Next base: position 67,955,199 of record NC_071286.1, read on the forward strand.
CACAAATCGTGAGAATCGCCAGTTTGGTCGCTCGGCGCGGTGCGCGAACGGCATGAATGAATGGACACCGGAAACAGTTAATGGTCCACCAAGCCAAGTGGTCCAACTATTTGCAAAATGGCCATTTAATGTCTGGTCGAGTCAAATTCTTCGCTCGCGCGCCCAATTAATATGGTGAACTCTGTAAATTCGTTCCGAGTCCCAGCTCGTGGTCCTGTGGTGGAGAAACTCGATTTGAATGTTTCGTCCCACATCCTCGCCCCGCGCTTCACTCTCGGCTCGTCCGCGAGGTGCGAAAGCCGAGACAAGCGGATCGGATCACCAACACTGGTTCAGAAATTATGATTTATGTTATGATGGGGCCATCGACCGGTTGGTGGGGGGGGAGGGCCGCGTTGGGGAAGTGAAAGCGACCAGACCAATACCGACAGCGAGCGACCGAATCGGCCCTGTGTTGGTGTGTTGGGTGGTGGGGAGTCCGGAAAAGTCGGTCCTGTGCGCTCCATGCGGACCTGCGCACTCCGAGTCCGGAACAACCGGAACACCAATACTACCGTAGCCGTGGCGGGCGGGAAAAGTGCGTCTCCATTTCGAGTGGAGAGCCCTTTCCGTCCGGCGGGCGGGGGACTTTAAACAATCCTTAGGCATTGTCGTCGTCGGAAAATGGAGAAAATTGTGGGCTTCGCAAACGAGTGAAAGGAACGGCCGGTGGTTCGCCGTTTCAATCGTCATCGTCGGTTCCTTGGTCCGTTATGTACTCCTCAGCAGCCCTAGCACCCAACCCCCCCCCCTTCCGCGGTCTTGGCCACCATCGATCGGTCTCGGGCAGGTTTACTCAGAGAGCGAGAGAGAGAGAGAGTTTAAAATGAATTTATGCGCAGGAGCTTTGCATAGGAAGAGGTCCCGAGGCGCGTGGCTTACGCCGGTGCCGTACCGTTTGGCGGTCGGAATGCAATTTTTCCCACCACCGCCGGCAAGTTATGGAAAGAAGGCCCTCCATAATGTGCATTCTCAAGTGGCTCGGTGGCCCGGATGGACCCGCGGGGCCCGGGAACTCGGGAGCAGCGCATGCAGCATACATACATATTCCAATATCGTCCCCAGCTCCGGGGTCCAGAGTCCGGTCCTGAGTGCGCCCCGGAAAGGTGCCGACTTTATATTCATGTATTCCGGAGGCGCTCCGAGGCCGGATGGTTGTGGCCGTGGCCGGTGGTGGTGGGTGGCCAAGTATTTTATTATTCTTTACTATATTCTGCGCTCTAATGCGCACTGGCGCTCCTTTTCGCACGCTCGTGCCGTTCCGGCCCGGGGGTGGCCGGCTCCTGGCCAAAAGCTCGCCATCCCCGGGGCCGTCATAGCTGACGCGAGTAATCAAATGGCGGCGGCGGATGGCCCAATCGCCCGTCTGCGTACGCGTATGTGTGGTCGTGCCGGGACCCGCTCATGCTCCGCTGGCAGAATTTTATATCCAAACGATGGTTATATGATTTTCCGTTTTTTCCCTCCCGGTTTTGTTTTCCCTTCTTGTTGTGGCGTACGGCGAGCGGTTGCGGCTGTCACACATAGCGCCCCCGTTGGCCGGATTTTCCATTTCAACTACACTCACCGCCCCGGGTGGCTTATTACGGGCTACCGAACTCTGGGACTGTAGAATGTGAATTTTCCCGAAAATGGGAGGCGTTAACCGAAACGTCCGAAAACCCCCTCGTTTTTCAGTGCAGAAGAAAGAATATGATTTTTCACGCCCACTTTACCTTGGAAAAATAAACGCGGGAAAAACACGGCTGGGAGTCCCCCCCCCCCCGCGACTTGTATGCTGGCCAAAGTTTATGCTGGTCGATATGAAAATGCAATCAACATTATCGTTTGGCCCGGTGAGCTCATTCAATCAACTCGATCCCGTTCGCACACCGTTGGGCGCCTTTCTTTCGCTTCCTCCTCCCCCCCGTCTGCGGCCAACCCCCGAAACCATCGATTTTCCACCGTGTCCGAAAAAGGATCGGATCGGGTTCGGAACGGTTAGTGGCAGCATAATCGTAAACACGATTAGCTATAATACGCGCACTCTTCTTCGCATTCGCACTGCACACCAGCTCCATCGGGGTCCAGTTGACTCCTTTGACGACCAGCGTTAATGGAGTTGGCGGAAAACCGAGGACAACGATGTGATTCTGGCATGGAGACAAAAATGTTAATAAAAATGTTGAGCAGTTGGTGACTCTGAAAATAAGGCCACCAAACGTGTCACTTAACGTCCATCGCGGAGGACATTAGGCATCTCGGCTTCGGCCTGACCGCCAGGAGTCGAGAGCCGTTAGCATGCCATCATCGCTTCGCGTGCGCCTGTCACTTGACCAAACTTTCATCGATATGTATGCGATGGGCCAGGGCCGAGTGTTTGTCTTCCGGTGAACTCCGGTGGCCTTATCATTAGCAGCCACCTGTCGACGCTGTCATCGATGGCATGCTGGGTGGGCCGGCACTACTTTCATCCACCAAGACGTACGAACGTACACGTGTGTGCTTCCGATCCGATGGCCGGAGCCGCCCGGTCCAGGATTTGGGTGCGAGGTGGGCGCTAAATACACACGCTTCCGATAGGAATCAGGCACGGGCCGGGCCCAGTCAGCGAAACTGTGTCGGTATGTCACGGTGTGTAAGAGGAAGCGACGCTTATCTAAGGCCCCCGATACGGGCGAAAGTGGTCCGCAGTGGCCCCGCTCTTCTCGGAACCGTCACACGATAGCCGGATTCGGCGAGTATTGGGAGCCGGTGGCCGGCCAAGCAAAAAGTGAAGTGAATGAACGGCGCGCTAGCCGGGCTAGTGTTTGGCGGTAGTTTGCGCTGCTTCCGCGGCGCGGATCTTCGCACGCGGCTGGATCCTGTCCAGCGCCGGACCGCGCCAAAACACACGCGCCAGGAAGCCGGACCACCATTCAGCCAGCCAGCCAGCGGCTACACCAACTAATAAAAGTAATAAAATGTTCTTTCGTCCTTTTCGCCGCTGGTGAGGCTCACACACGCGCCGGGAGTCGGGCTGGGCCGGCCACAGGGGCTGGTACGGGGAGCCGCTACGGAGTCACGGAATTATAGGTCAATGGCGTTTGACCGGATCGATAAAGCATTGCAGCAGCAGCAGCCGGAACAGCGCGCAGCAGCAGCCTCCGGGACACACGTTCCTGATGAGAGCGAGGAGCCCACGGTCAATTGGCCCCCTTGTGTATGTGTTGGTGCGTGGTTTAGCTTTAATTTGCTCGCCCCGCACCGACTAAGACGGGGCCGTTCTTAAAGACACCTTCGCTTTAAGTCTGCCCGTGGGGTGTCCCTGCGCAAAACTATGCGGTGGCATTCTCTGTCTGCTTTAAATGCCGAAGTGGACTTAATTAGTCAGCGCGGCGTATTTCGTGACCTTTCTATTTGTATTTAAGGACCTAGTCAATTGGGTACGGACATTCTTGTTATTATATATTACATCTCATCCAATTTGGAAGTGCATCGTATCCTATGTATCATTAGATCCATAGATCGAAAGATAAAGGCATTATTAATATCCAAAAAACCAGTTAGCCATAAGGGGTTTGTAAAAACAAATAAAATATCGTTATCTGAAAGTTACTAAAAGACTAATCGCGGTAAGTTATTGAGATAGTGTCTGGCAGATCTTCAGCAAAATTGTGTTAATTTTGCAAGAATATTAAGATGCGTCTAGTACAGCTAGTCATCTGGACTGTGTCTCTGGATCATCCGTCTACGCTGCACGGGTTACACAGTGTCTATGCGAAAGTCGCCAGTTCCAATCAGTATGCGCTTAATTCGGCTCTGTCCGTTCTAATTTAATAAATAATAATAAATAACAAATATCGAGCAGGCAGATTCTAAGAACTACTAGCAAAATGGTCCAAAAAATAAAATCAATGATTGATTTAAGTTTTGAGCATAGGATTTGATCAGTAATCGATAGATATGAATTGTTGAATGGTAGAAATTTAATTTAATTTAATTTTTATTAACAACACGGGTTCGCCATAAGGCTAGACCCGGACTCTTAATCCTAACATATATACAATTGAGAGGAGAGCTTACGCGTAACAGAGAGATAGAGTAGAAAGATGAAAGAAGAAGGAAGCAAATGAATGGAATTGATACTAAAATGGTTCCTATTTTATTTTTGTCATCCTCTAGTGGCTGTAAAATAATAAGCTAAACATAAAGTCCTCCGATCACGAGGTGTCACATCGAACAGCACAAAGAAGCTTTTTCATGCTATGTTTACTGTGATTACTCTGAGGTTGGGATTTCAAGCCCTGCCATTATGCAGAGTTATCACATATTCTTCGTTTGTCTAGTTCATTTAGTTTCGGTTGTTTTAGTTCGATTACTTTTATGGACAAAAAGATTACTTAAGTGTACAAGCGCTTCTCGAGAAACATCGAACTGGAATCAGTGAAACAGAATATTGTCAGTTCGTACGATGCGAGTAATGCTTTCGTATTAATCCAATCGTAATTTTCAAGATTTATGGAACGCTTTTGAGATATATGGTTATGGAAAAGTCGACAAAGTTTTGTCATATACGGACTAGCTGTTTTAATGGTTAATCCATGAAACTTCGTGCTGATTGATTCGAATAAATTTCTGGATTACGATCAGAATCCTTTACAAACAGACACCATACTAATTTGATTAAAACTGCAAGCCTCTCAAAGGGGAACTTAAATCTATTCGAAATTGTTCCACTTTTCCGAAATGCAAGACTAACGAAGTGCCGAACTAACTAAAATGTGGCGGTTCTTCTCCATAATCAGCGGCATCTTCCACTGGTAGCGTGCAGGGCAGATCTAATTCTTTGATTAACGGTGGGACGCAAATAACCTTCTGGGCCGTCCGTTGGACCAAACGCACGCACTGGCGTTGGTCAATCGGCAAATTCAACAATTGTTTCGCGTTTCTAGCCAAATTGAACACATGTCATTCGCCTAGCTGCCATTGGACTCCATCTTAGGGAAGCGTCTTTCGAAGTCTGTCTAACACTGGCTTCTGACGAGAAATTCGTGTTTAGTAGTCGTTGAAATTCGTTGAGTTATCTGCATTCGCAGCTACAAATAAATGTATCAGTGAATTATCTCAAACTCCACCACAGAGCTGGACAGTGGCCGACATCGCATCGTCCGGCTGAGCTTTGTTTTGCTCCAAACACACAAATGCGGGCACACTTCATAAAGATCACGCATTTAGATACATCCGGAAACAGGGCCGCCACCTTTCGGGCGGGTTTTGAAAGTCAAATCCAAGAGAAAACGGTTTGTTGATGGCATTTTTCCTCAAATCTCGCACCTTATCTCCCGCGGCCGCGCGATGCCGTTTTCCCGACAGCCCAAGGGATATTCCATTGTTGCTCGACTCGAGCGCGAGTTTAAACCGCGACCGCGAGGCCCGCTTTAAAAACACACCCCCGACGGGGCCCGTTACCGTGGGCCCGAGTAAGACGGATAGCATCGCGCGCCAACCAACCCAACCCCACCCCCCGGGGCAACCCTTATTATCATCTATTTAACATAAAACGCGCATACAACATCGCGCATTAGGCGCCCGACCCCCCCACGACCCTTGTTGCCTTCTGATTGGAGAATCATATAATCTGAATATGATTTCTCCCACCTTCGCGGCCCTCACTGCCCCCCACCCCCCCGTCGTCGTCACGGTTGGGTTGGAAAATTTTCACCCCCCTCACCAGCACCCCGATCGTAGCGGGCCTTCGCCGATACTTCGGTCCCGCTCTGGCGCATTATCATATCGCTCGGTTCGTTGCGCTCGGCCTAACCCCACCACCCACCCACCCCGGCCGACCTAACGAGAGCAACTCGTAATACATAGCACACCACTACACGCGACTTTAAAATCCCCCATTCGTCGGACGATTTGAAAGTTTCCACCTCAACCCCACTCGCGCACCAATACACTCGCGTGTGGGGCTTTAAAGTGACTTCACGCTCCCCTCCGTACCCAACACACCCATACATGCGACCGTTCGGGTTGCGGTGGTGTGTGAAAAGCTCTCTCTCTCTCTCTCCCTTTGCTCTCTCACTCGCTCGCTCGCTGTCGGCAGAAGAAAAAGTGGTAGAAACTTAACGAAAGTCGCCTTCGCGTGTATGTGTCGGGGCCTCCTTAGAAGGGGGTCCGAATCGATGCGGGTGGCCCTTCCCCTGCGCCTTCGGGGGGGGGGATTGCTTCCGATGCACTTCTTCGTACTCTCTCCTCGCCGCATCAGACAATTCGCGCACACATCGCTCGGAGTGCGATTTCCACACACATATACACTCTCAGTTCGCCGTCGTCGCCCGTTGCGCTATATGCGAATATTTTAGTCCCGCTCGTCGGTCGCTAGTAAACGCATGTGTGTGAGCCTCGTCCTCGTCACCACTCTCGTAAGCTCTCTCTCTCTGTCCCTCTCCCCTTCTCCCCCTTTCCCTGTGCATCTCACTCTCTCTGTCACTCGCTCTCGCTCTGGTTCCGTGAGTAGTAAGTCGGTGGATTCCGTCGAGTCCTTGCGCGAATCCTTCCCGGGTGTAGGAGGCCTCCCCGCGCCCCCGCACCCTGGTGACTGCGGCCGTCGTCTCTTTCGCACGCACCGCACGCCCGTGTGTTATCGCGTTATCGTGTGTCATTATGCGCGCGTTATGTTACGGCGGCGAGTATGACAAACGCCGCAGCGCCCGGTGTGCGGGTGGCGGGTGGATGGGGGGTGTCTCACAAACACCCTGACGCCCCGAAGCGGGTGAGCCACCCAGCCTGCCAACCGACCGATCGGCCAGCCATCCCGCCAGCCAGCCAGCCAGCAGTATCGAACTGAACGAAAGGTGGCAGCATCGGCGCCAGCAGGCGCGGCAGGCCAACATTATTATTTTATCGGCCACCAAAAATATCGCCACGGAACGGACCGGAGAGCGAGAGAGAGCTACGCTGTCGTCGACGAGAGGCCACCGTTTTGTTTTGGCCCGCGGTTTGCCTTGGTGTGCGGCATCCTTCGCCCGCTCGCGTGTGTGCCTTTTCGGGGGGTTGGAAAAGGCCTCCCCAAAGGCAAGAAGAAAAAAAAAAGCGACAGACTAAATCCGACGCGGTGGAGCAGGAGACGCAGGGCCGGGCAGATCCGCGTGCTATCGAATTTCGCGGTCAAAATTGACACATTCGCCTCGGAAACGGATACGACGACGACGACGACGATCCGTGTGCCGGCCGCGAGCGCGCCATCGCCGCGCGAAGTAATTCATTTCCCGTGCGGAGTCGATGCGTGGTCCGCGTCCGCGCGCGTGTCGGTGTCCTGTGTGCCCCGCTGTGTGTTGGGTTGGGTCCTCTGACCTGCGGCCCACTTTGCATGCGTAACGTTCCCACGGGTCCCACAGTGTTCTCGAGTGTTATCGGCTTCCGGTGCGATTAGAAACTGAATAATCCTGCAACGGCGTGGCGTGAGTGACTCAGTGAGAAGGTATTTATTGGTTCGCTGTTCGTGTATTTATTGTGAATTTTGTGCTCAAATCAAGGCTCTTACCTCATTGGAGCCCATAAATCGAGTGCCACCGGTGCATCTGAAGGAACAACAGTTTAGGGCCGAAAATGTACGCGCCCGGCACAACGTAAAATTGCCGTCGGCAAATGGCACCCTCCGTTTTGGGGCCGTAATTCGCCAAGCGCCAAGTGGACATCCGGGGCAGTGGGCATCTTCCGGTGGAGAAATGTGTAAAACCGAAGCAGTTCTAACACCAAAGTGACCCCTCTCCTGTGTGTGAATGCCGGTGGGCTCAGTGCCTCGTTTAGAGCTTCATAAAAACCGAGACAAACTGACCGAATGTTAGGCATTTGTAATGAAAATGTTTGTTCCCCGGCAAAAGGTGAGAACCCACATCCCGGAGTGGCGCCCGGACAGCGAAGTGAAGCATTGGCGGGCGACCTGATTTTGCATTGAATGAGTCGGTTAGAGCCCCACCGTTTAATGGCGACGCGAAACGGCGTTCCACGTGGCCCTACAGTGCCCCGGCCACGGAGGGGTGAAATTAACTGGAAAAACGAGGGCTGTAAAGGCTAAACACCTCGCACATTGTCAACCCGCCAGTAAACACGTTTTTTCCGGGCTTTTTAATGGTCCCCACAGTTTAATATACGCACGACGTACGTAGTGAAGTTCATCGCCGGAATAGGTGCCGTCCGATCGAGGACATGCAATATTTTTGGCCAACCACCATTAATCGAACCCTACGGCCCAACTCACTCCGAACTCCCGGGGCTCCCGGGGAGTAGTAATTAATGGTGGCCTTCTCCGGAGCGGGAAATAACCTACCGCAACGCGTGTGCGTACCGTGTGCCGTAACACCTACACAGCACCCGGCCCTAGTGTGGCCGTGAGATCCCTGTGTGTGTCACTGATGATCCATTTTAGCCGTCCACCGACGACTCGGCCGAGCCGTCAGCTGATTTCCGCAGCTTCATCGATCGACCGTGTCCGAGGGCGAGCGGGCTGGGCTGGGTGGGAAGTGGCGGAAGTTTTTCGTCATCGTCCGTCCATCGTCACGCATGATTTCCACCACACATCCCAGACTCTCCGAGGGCCACCTGAACACGAAACACACTCCAAGCGGGCCGGATTCCTAAAATTAGGAGCCCGGGATCGGTGCCCCAGGGGGCGGAAATGAACAACGGCGGGGGGGGGGGACATGGGGTGGCAAAGAATGGTTTCCTTTCGCCGGCGTCGGGGCGATCGGCTGCAGTATTTAAGCGGGCGGCTAATGATTACGAGAAGCTTCCAAGACGCTCGGCCTCAGTAGTGCCGCCGGCTCGTGGCTCGTAATCCTGGCCGAGAAGCGAAAAAGGAAGTGAGAGAGAGAGAGAGAGCATGAGAGCGACCACAGGAATCGGTGAATGGGACCATTGAAACGAGAGTGCCCTCCTTCCACTGCCCCGAATCCGTAGGCCGGGCCCAAAGACAGCCGCGTAAATAGCCGCCGGGGACCGGGATTCCCTCCGACTTCCGTCCCGTCACCGACCGACCGGTCGATGATGATGACATCGACGTCATCACCGCCGCCGACGACAACCGGGAATCAACATCAAACCCGGGCTATTTCCACACGCAAACATCAAGCCCACGTCCGGCCCCGGCTCTACTCATTATCGGGCTTCATTATTCGGCGGCCTCAGGATGCTGCTGCCGGTCGGTCAGTCGGAGGATAAACCCCACGAGAACACGTTCTTGGCCCCTCAACGTTGAGATGTACATTTTGGACATTTTCTTCTCGGCTCGGCTGGCCTTCGTGTGTCTCACGGCACGGCACGGTGTTCTAGCGACCGCCAAAAAGTACGCAAACATCTTCCCCCCTACAAGCCGCGTCTTGCGTTATCGATTTTCAAGGTAGCCCCCGGCGCGCACTTTCACGCTTCACAAGGTGTGTCTCCTTATCAGCACCCTCCTTCTGCGGTGCCTTCGGTTCGATGTTCTGAGTAATCGATCGACGGCACCGGTTCTGGGCCAACGAGGCAAGTGTTTCGGGCTTCGGCGCTCGCGAGAATTAAGTTTTGTAATGTTTGGGCCTTCACGGCCCTGTCACTTGTTAGCTGTCACGGTGACGTTGAATTTGAATTATCATTCAAATAGGAGCCAGTCGGGGGGTGGCGGTGCTCTTCCCCCTTTTGGGTGTTTTCTTCCGAGTTCTTGCTTGCCGTCGACCCGCCAAAGAGGTGCTGGTCGTATGTTTCACCTTCACCGGCGTATGTTGTAATGGATTGAACTTTAATTGATAAATGTTGCACGCTTATCTTTCGACCGACCGGAGCCAAACAGGGGGGGGGGGGCCGGGGGGGCTTCGGGTGGCGGAGGACACACACTTGCAGACGGTGACGCGTCTCACGAGGCGTAATTCCACGCCTCCGGTCCAATGGTTTGCGGGCTGGAAATTGCGTGAACGCGTTTGGGGGCCTTCGGTATCTGTCCGAATCCGCGCTCTAGAGTCCGCCGTTGACCACCCGAGTCACGTTACGAGGACGCCTGCCTTTTCCTGCCCGTCATTATATTGGACTAGCTGGCGTAAGCGACCCACTCACCTATTATTACTATTTGGTCCATAAATAGTTTCGATGCCACGTATCATCGGCGCAAATCGGGGAATAAATCAATCAGCCCGCCAGCGGACGATGCAATAAACACGTAAACACGAAACACGGTGACACGAATTTCTGGCCGCTATCAAGGGCCTGGCTGCGTTGATAACCGGCAGGGACGGTGAGGAAATTAGCCTATGTCGGAATGGGTGGACGGGCGGACAGAGTGGATCACTCTGTCTTTGATTCGGGCCGATCGTCCATCAACCGGACGTCCACGGAAGACATGCCGCTTGACAGAGCAACCGGCCCCTCTTCGTTCAGTCCAGGGTGTCATTTTTAATCGATTACTATCACCGAGGAGGACCATCGTCGAGGCGGAAACTGTTTGTTTCCGATAACCGGCGACGTGACACGACGGGAGCGTCGTTCTCGTCAAATGGCTCGAGCTGACAAGGGAAGCAGATTTTTGAATTGCAAAGCAATGGTGACTTGGGTTGTTTGCGTGGCCTAGATGAGATCTAGGAGACCGGAGACGCTCAAGGAGTCAGTGTTTGGGGTGGTGAATTCTTGAACGCTGACCGGTTTGCAGTCAGCAACAGATATGGAATGCTCGAGATAAACTAGACTCTGGCCCCCTTTGGGGCGATGGAGACATGATGGAGCATAGATATTCATACTGGCCGGTTGGAGAGGTTGTGACCATTCGTTGACACCTTCGTTGACCAATAGCTCCTTAGGTCATTGTAGTAGTCATGGCATTGTTACAGGTCTCAGCTACATCATCTTCAACTTCTCAAAAATTGCCATATCCTCGGCCCCATTGAGGATTTTTAAATTTCTGTCTTTTTAAAAGACTTGATGATGATTTGTTTGCTGATACGACTCCAAACTCCAAAAGGACCCATTGAGAGGTTCTTGTTAGCATTGCAATTTGCTGCACTCTTCTCGAGTTGCTGTGTAAGGCCTCCTGGGATGGCTGTTGGATACGTTCGCTCTGAGCTAATCCAACACTAAAATGGATTCTTTCAACGACTTCATAATAAAATGAAGAATTTTAGACAATTTATAAAAAAGTGTATTGAAAAGTTGGTCCACATTCGGCAAGAACCCGAGAGTTTCACCTTCTTCTACTTCATGAATCTCTCGCCAATCTTGTACGAACCGTGGGTGAATTGAAGCCCCGAATTACGGGATAACGTACGGTTGCCCTGCATTCAATGGCCCTGCTGCGCTATCTGCGAGGTGATTGGGTCGAAGCGCCATGACGCCGGGCGCGATATTTATCTCGCGGCCCGCGAGGTCAAAACAATGACCGGGAAATCACACGGTTTATTTTAAACTCCTTTTTGGCGAACCTATCCAACATTTCTAACCACCGACGGGCAATCGGGCGCCGGACGATAAGCATCGGCCGGGGCCAGGAAATTACGCATGCGCACCTTGACGGGACTGCGCCAATTGATAAGCCTCTCCAGGCTCGGCCCTTTCCACGCGGTAATGAGGGCCCATGACTTGGAAATTTTATGATACAAAATGTTTATGGAACACCGGCAGCGGCGAGCTTGGCGAGGGCAAACAGTGACACGCCTAATCGGCCGCGTGATGGGCCGCGTTCGGATCGGCAAATAGGGCCGTGCGTATCGCCACTCGAAAGACGGTGGCCTGCACAGGATAAGTGTATGCATGTCATCCTGCCGCGTCCAGAGCCTCCAGAGCTCGATGGGTGGAAGCGAGCATATCACGAGCACGAGCACGGCGGGAATTTTGGGGGGGGCTGGAAATTTTCGCTTATCTAAATGGGTTCTAATCCCGACACCGACGATACGGCCACGACCACTACGGGTCCGTTCAATTAATGCATACCCGTTATCATCGCATGCGCCCTGTGCCGGCCACAGCCCTGTTGATTGATTAATTCAGTCGATTGTTTGTCGGATTAAACCCGGGCTCCCCCCTTGGTTCGTACAGTTCCCGCCCATTTGGGCCGGGATTGTCTTCGGAACGGCGAACGACAAATGAAGAATTTGAGGGTTGGCTGGCTTCGACCGGGTTTTTCGGGTGATAAGCAACCTCCGAAACGTTCCTATCTGCACGCACTGCACGGCCCAAGATTAGCGACGTCCCCTTCCCCCCCGAAAAGACCCGTAATGGATGCCAATCTTTCGAAAGTGAATTTCGAAGCAATGCGTAGAGAGGCTTCAGTGCCTTCAGTACTGACTTCACCGGTGGCCGGTGCCGAAGCCCTTTTTAATTAAATCAATTAACACCAGCGCTGGCCGGCCGGCGATCCTTTCCGAGCGGCAGCCAACTACTTCCTGCGCTAAACGCACATAAATAATGGAGCTTCCATGGAGGTGGCGTTCCACCTGCCACGGTTGGGTCCGCCGGCCGGCCGATGGGAACGCGCGGCCCATTCATAAATTCATCCCGTAACCATCCCGGGCCCATGTTGCGATGCCAATCATCGCCGGCCGGCCCGCGGGCCGCGGGTTGTGGGATGTGTTTTGGGTCGCGAGATTTTGATCAAAGCTCATAATTTTCACCTTCGCCACGATCGCCCGGGACCCCAACGATCTGCCGGCCTAGGGTGGGATGGGTAGCGCTGCTCTTATTATTCACCTATGGCCGTTCCTTCCGAACCTTTCGAACCGGGACGTCACCGGGACGTCGGGAGAGAAATGTTATGAAATATTATAAATTAGAATAATTGCCATCAATTACCGCACAAAAGAACGCTGGCCGGGCCGTGGCGTGGAGTGGCGCGGCCTGGAGGGCAATCGAGGGACGAAGAAACGGAAAGAAAATGACGCAACGATCTGGCGCATAATCCGCCAGGCACGAGATCGTTTCACTTCCGCGCGTACAAGTCTCCCGCCAGGGGGTGTCCGGTGGCTCTCGATGGCCAATACTGTTTTAATAGCGGCATTGAAATAATCATGCTCGAAATTGTGATCTAGAACCTCCAGCTCTCGGTGTTGGCGGGCCAATCGCAACCGAAATCGGCCCCGTGTGTTCGGCCATTAAGCGACGCCGTCCGCAATTATGGCGGACAAAACGGAGTTCCGTTGATTTCCGGCGATTTCCGGTCCGGGACCGGGAGTATGACCAGACCGAACGACGCTCGGCCCCGCTCGGCTCCCACGGGGCCGCGTCACTAATCGATTAATCTCTGCACGGCTGCCGACGACCACGAAGCCGCCGCAGCCGCCACCGAGATGAGGTGAGAAACATAGAAAATCGGCGCAGCGGGATACCTGGCGGGAGCCGGCCAACGTTTCTCACACATCGGACCGATCGGCGGGATCGTTCTAAGGGATCGCGCTCGTGATGGTGGGCTCAGATTGATCAATTATTAATTATTTATGCAAAATTTGCGCTCCGGCCGCCAAAAAATCTACAAATAAAACGCCTCACCTAACACGCTGCTTCCGGTTTCTCACGATCGGCACACACAAGCACACGCACGCACTCACTGACGTGATCGTGGCAATCGTGGAAAGCAAACAACGCGCACGCCGGGATTTGATCGGTCCGGGAGATCGTTACATGGCGACCGTGTACCGTCTCGGCGGCTCTAATCGAAAGGCCAATTTTTCGACAATAAAGTTTGGGGCGAGCCGGGACAGAACCACCTTTGGTGGGTTGCCGGGCACGGTTTCGTCATCGTCCGGGGAATGTTGCCGAGTGGCTGAGGCCCGCGTGCGGTCCGCGCGTCACGTTTGATGTGAAGGGTAATTTGTTTATTGGAATACAAAATCGACTGATAAGAAGTTGAAGTTCGATTGTGACATGTTTTGCGTCGTTTTTTTTTTCTCGTACGACCGAGACGAGTCCGTGGCAAGTTAGCTGATAAGGTGACCGGTGACGATGATTAATAAACCTGTTACGTCCGAGCGCCCGACATTGGCCCGACGGAATTTGTGATTCTTATCGCACCCGCGGGTGCGCTGTGACGCGGACCAGAAGTGAAACAAACAGGACAATTAGGAAACAAAGAGTGGGGACCTGACGCTTGATGGGTCGCTAATGGGGGGCGCTCAGGTGACACAAACGGAGCTGCATAAGCTGCTCCGGCGACCCCGTATGCTAATCCATCAGGTGCCCTGGAAGGGCCGCAAGTCAATATCCTCATCAAGCCTGGCCGAGTGCCACCTGCCCGGGGCGCTCACAGAGAGAGAGCGAGAGAGACAGTTGTGTGGCAACAATTTAAGCCAAGAACGCGACCACGAATGCGCCAGGACCAAGACTCGTAATTATGATCGATCGAGGACGCTAACCGAATGAACCTGCGTTCGGCGCTGGGCGCCCACTTTCTTCGCAGGCTTCCCCGGGTCCCGCAGTGTGTTAATGTGAAAATATGAAGACGTCAAGGTTACGCCACTAATTGCGATCCTGCCCGTGCCCGTGTTAGTGTGCGTGCGGAAAGGAGTTACGCGACAGCGGCCAATCAACCGCCCGGGGGCCCGACACTCGGGATTATGCCGCTTCTGGTGGCTCCGAGCAGCACACATGGAGTGGCCCTGGTAGACCCTCGACGCGCCCCGACCCCCGCCTACGAGAGCGTGCCCCAGGAGCGTGCCCCTCGCCACACGCCACGCAGCTTGGCCGCCCGCCCCGACGTGTGTGCGGCCGTCGATTTCACGATGTCCAAGTTTAAGGCATCCTCGCGCCACTCGCTGTACCGCCAGTTCTACGGTGCGGACGAGTCGCCACCGTACGAGAAGCCCGACGAAACAGGTAAGTTTCGGTGCCCCTAGCACCACCAAACCCGGTCCTTAAGTCCCGGTTCATCAAACAGTCGGTTTTAAAGTCATTCTCGAGATCCCCGAGAATGGGGTTCCGAGATGGGTTTCTTAAAGACTTCCGCCGGGAGGGTTGCTCCTGCTCAACCCTTTCGCATCGCCCGGGGGTGCGGCTCGTGGCGGCGGCTCGAGGATTCGCCACCACATCACTGCCGCTCGGGCTGAAGCACCGGCCTCGCCTCTTGAGCGAGGGGTGCGAAACCCTTTCGGGATGGCACGAGCCTTTGATTTATTTAGCAGCCGGCCGATGATGGGGTTACGATTGCGGGTATTTCCTGTGGCGCACGGTTCCTTATAAAAAACACCGGCCCGGACGATGCCGACAACCGGGGCCAATAATGGTCCACCTCCCGTCCTTGACAAAATATGCTTAATGTCGTCGGAGGTCGGCCGTTGAAAGTGAATTTGTCGTCGTAAGCGAGAAAAGGAAGTGTCGGAAGAGTCCCGTTTCGTCGTTATTATTTGATTCGATGGCGAAAGTCAGACCCAGGACGCACAGGGCGAAAAAAAGGGGTGCATATATTAGGGGGCCGGTCGGCGTGATGATTGTTATTTAAATGGCGTGTGTGCGGCGTGGTGTATGGCAAAATGGATCACACCCCGGATCGGCCCCGGGATTTCAATTCCCTCGCCGCGCGTGGGAATCCTGCAACAGGTGCCCGGTGAAGGTGGTCACAATTTGTTCCGCATTCCGCTTTGGTACACTTTATGGCGCTTCGGTGCAAGAATTTGGTCCATCCAAAAAAATAAAAACATTACAACCAACCAACCAACGGTGGGATGGAAATTGAAAAGCGGCGCGTTGGTGGCACCGGTGATGGATGGGAAATCGGACCCCTTTGGGGGGGTTGCTTCACTGGAACGAAGAGGCCAAGGTTCGATAAAATCTCGCCAGTGGAAGGCGCCCAGCGCCCCATCCGGTAACTGAGGCAGCCAATTAGCAGTTGGTTCGAGGGCTGACCGGCGGTCCCGGGGGAGGGATCCTTTGGACGGGAAAGTGTCAGATTCGAGATCCGAATCGGAACCGTTTAAAATGCATACGGCGCGGCGCGTATCGCGACGGGTTCATCGGCAAAGCCCCCCGTCCCCGTTCACGGTATGCTGCACCCGTTCCCGGGGCTTAACATATCATTTGCATGCTCCCACCACCCTACTACACCCCCTACGCCACCCCACGACCAGTCCCGGTGATCGTGACGCAATTAAAATATCGTTATGACACGAAGACGCGTCAGGTTCCTTCCGTTCCGTTCGCTGGCCTGACTGGCGTTCCGCACCGCGTTCCGGAGCCAGGCAGATCAGGCTGTCGCGGGGCAGGAGCGGGGCCCCTCTCTTAAGTAAACATAACCCACCAGCCCGCCTGCCAGCCGGCGGCTGGATGCCGACATCGAAGCTCAGCCCGGCCAGGCGCCCACGTAAATGACGCGAACGCGTTGCCGAGCGAAAATAACGATAATTAACTTACATTACACTCGCCAAAAGGGCCCGGCCGCCGCCCCGGTGCTAATTTAAATACCCGGCGGGCGGCTGCCACCGCGAAGCATGGCTAGTTAAACATGCACAGCGCCGCTGCACCGGTGGGCGCATTTATGCTGGCCACGGCGCTCCCCCGAAGGCGCGCGTTCTTCTGTGGCCGATGCCGCCACACAATGACTTAACAATACACACACAGAGAGAGAGAGAGAGAGAGAGAGAGAGACGGGCGCGCGCCCGCGCACGTGAGGTAATGAATAAAAAATCATAAAAATTAATTTAGTAGCTTGCGGTGCGGTTTAGCATGGCGGCTTGCCGGGCTTCTTAGCGCCTTCCGCTGCCTTAGGGAACTGCCAAGGGCCGGCCAGCGGCAAGGCAATTTCCTTCCACTGGTCCCCCCCCATCGAAGGAAATCAAATCGAATCGGTTCGGGCAACGGAAGAACGATAGTTTAACATACAACCGAGAGGGCAGAGAAGAGAGCGAAAAAAAAATCGGGCCCAACCGACGACCGACTGATGCTTGATTGGCCACACACGGAGAGGAGCGCCACCCAGTAGTGAGCCGCAGCCGAAGTGAAGCTCGTTTTTGCGCCTGGAAAGGGGGGAGCCTTTGGTGTGATTATCGATGTTTTGTACTAGTTTTTTTTTCTTTTCAATTAGTAGTGCCCGCAGGTGCCGATGATGGCCGACGCCACAGCAAATGTGCATTTGTTGATCTTCCGAAGGAGCGGCACACAATGTAACAGTCGGAACGGTCGGAAATGTACAGGCAGGGAATTCGTCCACTCGATGCTTTAGTTGGGGAAATGGGAGAATGCGTTGAATTCTAGTTATAGATTCGAGTTTGTGATGAAAACCCCTACGAAATAGCTCCCTGAATATGCTCAATTCTTGTGCCAGCTCACTAGAGCTACAACAACGTTTGATAACAGAGCATTTTCTCATTTCCAGCAAAACTAATTATCAATAAATAAATAGGCGAAAGATTAAACCAAGAATATTAAACGAAAGTTTGAGAGTATCTTCTTGTGGGACTAAACATTGATTCGGAAACCCCTTTCAAACCAAAACGAGGCGTGGAACTTCAACAATATCTAACTTTAAATGTAAATGTTAAATGTTTTAAGACCTGCCGACGAAAGGCAAAAGATTCAAACAGGTCCGTTACGGGTCCTTCTGTGAAAGGTTAAATGTGAATTCTTCGACTTTCATTTCATTCCGTTCAATTTTGTGTATGGAACGTAATTTATGCTATCAAAAAGATTGAAAATATTGCAGAAGTCCTTCGGTGAGCAAGCTGTATCAAAAACAAGAGTTTATGAGGGTTACAACCCCCAATTGGTGCTCCAAAATTTGGTGCTCCAAAATCGTCCATCGACACTTACAGATCTTGGTAACCTTTATTGAATATCGAAAGGATAAGCGAAATGTTGATTGGTGCCAAAACCGTGATGTTTCAGAATCGTGATCATTTCGACGCAAACTCGACCCACATCTTTATCTCACTATCGCGCACGTTGTTTGCTATTGGCCTTCCCCGTCTAAGGGCCCAAGTACTAATCGTTATGGGTGTTTTGCCACTTAAGGTATTGACGCATTGGCGTTTTGTTGCCTACACCTGCAGGTTGGTTACAAATACCAAATAATTCCCAGTTGAAAAGATAATAAACGAATGGCTCTCCGAATAAGCATTAAAAACCCCTTCTCTCAACCCTAATTATTATCTTCCGTGCAAAAAAAAAATGAAAAGAAGGTTAAAAGCGATGGCCCCAAAACTAGAACCGTTATCGTTCGGTTCGCTGCTCACAAAACATTTTTCTATGGGCGTACTCGCGAAACGATCGTACACGGAGACACTTTTGCATGTCATTACGAATGATCGAGGCACGCAGGAAGGCCGGACGCGCGGTAATCGGTCGTGTCGGTGCGAAGCCGAAGAACCTTCCAAACCTTCAAAAAAATAAAAAACGAAAACCCCTTCGGATGGTGGGGAAATAAGACACCCGTCGTAATAATAGTCTTTGCTTGATCGATAATGATCTCGTGATGTCACGTAATTATGTTTTCACTCATTTTCTTCGCCAACCGGAACGGTGGCGCTGCTGGCGCTGGTGGTGGCACATTCAAATGAGTGTCGACACGGAAATGGCCAGCGTGGCGTGCCGGGCCGGGCCAGGCAGGGTTTGCCCCTACGCGTTTCGTTGGCTTTTCCCAATTACGACACGAACGGCGCCCTCAAATGGAAAACACCGCTCGGCACCGGGCCAAGGGTCCGGTCCGTATGACCCCTCATCAGTAGCAGCTGCCGCAGCAAAATCACGCCGTGTGCGGTAGAAATGTGACAATTTGTGACCCAACCAGCGGCGGAAGTCGGTCTTCACCCACCCTCGCGAGCCCGCGAAGAAATTTCGGCCACTCCGGCCAGCCGGGAGCGTCTTACACAACGCACACGGTGCGGCAAGAAAGTCGCGAGCTTTCAACGATTCGTACGAGTATCATTTGATTTGTGTCTTGTGGACATGCCTTGCAAGATTTATATTGATCGGATTGCATTAGTCACTTTTATGTGATTTTGTTACTTTTTTACTATTTTTAAGGACGGGTTTAAGAAGAACCGACATCATAGACTTTTCAGAATTTAAATCAAGGTTTTTTGGGGACGGAAAATTCAAGTTTAACCGTCACAATCTAACACCTGTCCATTATTAGAGAGGAACCGGACATTCTGAAAGTAAATGCCCACCACGTAACAACTAAGTCACAAAAATGCGTTTTTGTGTTGAATCAATCGCCGTAACAAATTGACTTCCCCAAGTGGCCAAAATGGTTTCCGATTCGAAAGGATATCGTTTCCGGTCACTGAGCTATAGGCACCGATATCGAG
Organism: Anopheles bellator; assembly: GCF_943735745.2. Lineage (NCBI taxonomy): Eukaryota > Metazoa > Arthropoda > Insecta > Diptera > Culicidae > Anopheles > Anopheles bellator. Next base: position 67,974,449 of record NC_071286.1, read on the forward strand.
ATTTTTTTGCCGCACCGTGTGAGCATTCCGCGTTTCTCGGACCCAAAACCACGTTTGATTAGTGGACTCCAGCTTCAGTTCTATTTCCCCACCTTTTTTTTTCTTGCCTCTGTGTCATCCTCGGACGATGCGCCGATGAGGGGCCCTTTTGGGGGAGTGTTGGGGGGGCCGCGAGTGTCCGCGGTCAGTGTTTCGCGGCACGGAACGGTGGTTAAAGTAATTGCCTGCACTATTTGACAATTTTTATTCCACTTTTCTCACTCCGGCCCGGCTCGTTTATCATTGTCCGGTTTAAAAACACATAAAATTCGTTACCAAACCAGGCAGGAGATCGGCCGCGATTAGCAACCCCCCCTCAAGTGGGGCTTCTTCCCCGTGACAGTGTCTTGCCGGTCGGAAAGGGGGTCGGCCGGCGCGATATTACGTCGAAAAGCTTTCGAGGAAAACCGATCAGCGGGCGGAGATAAAGTTTCCCGCGGTTCCCGTGGTGGTGATGGTCAATTTTCCCGTGGGCTTCGTCGCTCACGTGTGACGGCCCTGGGCTCGTCGTTAATTTGTCGCCTCCGAAACGCCACCGCTGTATGGCGTATGTTAATTTGTGTCCCACCTAACGGGGCCCCCCTCCTATTTATGCTGCGTGTGTTCGAAATGATGACAATCACGGGGCGTCCCATTTCATCCATTTCCATTTCGGTGCGCCCTTCGGTCGGTCCGGAGCCATGATTATTCATTTCCACCCGGGACCTCGGGATGATTGGAGCAATTGGTTGGAGGCCGCGGCCAAAGTGCGGGTTTATCGCGCCGATCGCGCCCGGTCGAAGGGGCTCCCGTGAAATTAGAGGTGTAAAAATCCAATAATTGCAGCCCCGCTGCCGATCGACCAACGGTCAATTCAAATTAGACATACACCCGTCCGCGCCTGCCGATGATCGTATCGCGGCCACGGCGAATTAGCGTATTAATTTTCGGTGGCCGGTGGGACCGATTTCGGGCTCCAATTTCTCGCACGCCGATTGGACGTCGTCACTCGGGGCCCGCGGGCGCTTAAGGACCACTACCTTCGCCCCCACCTCGCAGCCCGCCGAGCGCTTTATGTTGAATATTCAAATTTTAAATTTGATTCGAGTCATCATCATCACCATTTATCTCTTCGCGATGCTGGCTGGCTGGCTGGCTGGCTGGCTGGGGCCCCGAAAGATGAATTGAAAGATGGTCTCCGGAGCACCAAGGAAGTGAAGGAAATTGCTTCTGGTTTTGTGGGATTCTCATCTGCCCCGGGTGTCCGGAACGTGGGACAGCAGATTAGCTCGGGCTGCCGGCCGGTCCCGAATTGGGCGAAGGATGGATTGTAATAATTTTGTGGAAGATTGCTCGGGTTCCGCGAGTTCCCTTCTTCTTCGCCCCGTGCTACTAACGCGGGAAGCCTCGGACATTTGAATATGCTTCCTGGTGCGCCGGCGGAAGATCGCGAGCGCGCGCGCGGGGGGAATTGATGACGAGATTTCGGACCGTGGCGCGCGCGGATGCTGCCCGTGCGGGGTTGTTACCTTCGTATTGTTGACGATAATTACGATAATTTGGTACTTCCTGCCTGCCGCGCAGCGCAGCAACAGAGTGTCAGTGGACCGATCCGCCCGGTAATCTGGATCTGGACGTAACCGTGTCCCTGGAGAGCGCCCCTGCGAGAGAGAGAGAGAGAGAGGGCGAGAAAATAACCCAGTAAATTACCCCCCACTCGATTTCATATTTGCCTTCCATTCCGGTTCGGAGTGCCGTGGACCCGCTTCTGCTTCGCGCCTTCCTCGGATTATCAAAAACCTTTCCTTTTCGTTTTCGTTTCTTCCTCCACAGATGCGGCCGAGCCGGAAGGGCGCGAAAAATCCTTCGGTAAGTAAACAACCGGTGCTGGTGTGGTGGTGATGGTGGTGGCCTTCGCACAAAATTGAATCATAAGCCGAGCGATCTCCGCGACCCACGGGACCCCCTAAAACTTTAGCAAATAATCGAGCAAAGTAATTATAAAAAGAAAGGGCCCAAGCCCACAAGATGGGCACGGCGGCGATAACGCGACCATGGCCAGCCACGACCACGAGTCACAACGTAGGAGGACATTGGCGCGCGCCGGAGCGATTCGGTGGGAAAATCCGTCGATCGTGCGCCAGGATGAGCGGTCTCTCCTCGCGCCATTCGCCACATTCCACAGACGCATCACGCGAATCACGATACCAGGCCAAGCCCAGCGAAAAAAATAATCTGCATACTGCTCCGCAATCCATAGCGCGATCGATCCACGGTCCCGCGTGATCGCTGATTGCGCGGCCCGGCATAATCACAGCACGTGGGTCACTAAGTCCACAAGCTGGTCAAGCAAAACCGCACTAACTCACGGCCAATAATGGGGAAGGCTAGATTCCTGTTACGGGATGCCGGAAGGAGCCAAGTCTGGCGAGTTAGTGGCATGTGAAAGAACTTCCCCAAACACACGATTCAATCGTTTCCATGGCCGGTTTTTGCAGTTGTTTTTCTTCTTCATCCATCTTCTTCCTTCGAATGGGTCAGTTGCTGTTGGTGTGAGTTTCACCAGTTTTAAGTAGCTCTTAATAGTTCAAACACTTCAGATCCCACCAAACACAGCGCATTGTTTTGCGTCCATAGCTATTTGGCCACGTAGCCGATGTTGATAGTTCTCCTAGACTTGGACCTAAGATCTTTTACTTTTAGGAATCTCAAAATAAATCCACTTTTCATCGCCAGTCACAATCCGATGGAGAAATTATTTTCCGAACGTCTTTCTACTCTCATTGTTCGTCGCTGCCAAATCACGATTCGTGTATTGTTTGAACTCCTCAAAGTACTACAATTGCACAGGAGTTCACGTTCACTGTAGGTTGTAGGCACTATAGGCCATTCTTGTGAGGGTTCAATTGACAGCTAGAACCATCGGTTATGAAATCCCAGAGGTTTGTTGGCCCATGATGACCTTTTAGACTCTAGAACGAAGTAGCGATCCCTTCAAATTGGCATGCAAAATAATAAATCGTAAACAGAAACCTTCATTCGGCGTGCCATCTTGCGCCCCGATTGATCCACGTGGTGGAACCGTCGCGGCCAAGATTGTCGTCATCGGCCCTGGGAAAAAAAAAGACCCGATACGGGCGAGATAGTGAAAGGGCGCGATGCGCTGAGCGAACGCAAAAACCGCCGACGAAAACATCGTCCTCGTCGCTCGCTGGTCGGGTTATTGTTTCTTTTTTCGCCAGTCCCGGGGGCCCCCGAGGGTGTCGGTGGTGGCGTGCGGTAATGCTGTGGTGGCACCCCTTAACGTAAGTAGTGCAGTGCAGGGAGCGGGGCCACGGCACGGCACGGCACACGGAAAACCCTCACACAGAGAACGGCGCGATAAAGAGAATGAGTGAATATTATTTTTAATCACAACATCGCGATCGATTGTTTCCGACCGGCCGGTTGGTGCCGGATCGAGATCCGCGGCTGCAGGAATTGTTCCTTGCGATGCACAAACACTTTTTTCTGTCTCTTCCCTGGGTTGCACTCAAACGGGAAGGGGGGGCCTTCTGGAGACTCCCGCTGAGTGGTACGGCCTCACCTATCGCCGTCCACCATCGGCCGCCCTCGGTCGGGATGGATAATGAACTTGTTTTAGTGCGCGATTTAAGCGGAACGCGAGCGAAAGGGTTTTAAATTTAATAATCATCATCCTTGCGGGCGTCTCTAATGCGCGCGCCCACCGCGTTCCGTTAAGGGCCAGCTGATCCTTGGGCCCGTTTCGGCACACCGTTCGGGGCACCCCGAAATTAGCAAGTAAGCGAATATTAAGCGTGATTATTATTTGGACCCATTTCCCGGGCCCCCCAAAAAAAAACAAAACGTGCGATGATTCCCCGACGAGTCCTTGGGCCGAGGCGATCGTGAGAAGCGATCGGCGCAGTTGCCGCGGGGTGGATGATCGATGTTGGGCAGCGCGGGATAGGTTGTTGTGACGGGTGTTGATGGGCCCAGCCAGCCAGCCAGTCGTCCGCCATTGCGCCTCACCGATTCGCAAAGGCTCTCCGTTCGAAATATGACACTTTAATGAATTCATTTATTATTTAATACGAAGCAATGCAATTTGCGGCAATCTGCACCGCGGGTGCAGCGCGCGCGCGCGCGTCCTGCAAATTGGTGCATCGAGCACCGATATCGGCCGTCCGGCCCGAGGCCGACAAACTGTCGGCCCGGCTCGGTCGGCGGTGTTTCAAGATCACCCCAAAGGTAATAAAAAGTCACTTAATTTTAAATTATGATTTATGCGGGACAGTATTTGATGTACAGTGCCAGGGCCGCCAGCCAGAGACGAGAGCGCGTTCCTGGAGCGGCTCCGATTTTAATTCCCCTTGCCGTGGGTCATAAATATTTTGACAGTTCCTTAAGCCAAGTTTTATGACTCTATCCGGGCCAGGGATCGGCGGGCCCGCCGCGCTCTGTAGAAATCCGACACAAAAAGCACCCGAAACGGGGCGAAGCGCCAGCTCGGGTGGGGACGATAATGATGCGGCAGCGTGGTTAATTTGTAACCCCAACCGATGACCGTCGACCGTCGGTGGCCCAGGGGTTCCACACAGGGCCACACAGCTCACCACCGCACCACATTGTGGCGGGCGGGCCCTTGGCGGTGGTGTTATTAATAAGCGATCAATGAGCTTTCGGGCCACTCCGGGGACCGATTAAATGGGGATGCCTTTTTGTTTCGGGAGCACCTGGAAATGGGTTCGCGGAACGAGATCGGCCCGGCTTCGGCGAAGTGCCAACATTTTATGTGCACCGCGAAAATTAGTTTTGCAAATTCTCGGTGCCCAGCGAACAAACAAACGTCGGCAAAACAATGGAACTGGACCGTCATGCCGCTGAAGGGTCGTGAAACGGGGGGCCGTAACTGTTGCTTCGATCTGTTGATTCGATTTTTTTCGCGCCCGCCATGAAATATTGAACATTACCCAAACGGCTGAAAGGGGCCCGAAAGGCGAGGGCCGCCAGTCATCCTTTCCCGAAGCGAAGAAGGATGGTCTAGTTTTTTGGTGGTTGTGGAGCGCCACCGCAAAGCGGCTCGAAAAAAGGGCCCGGGACCGGCCCTCGGGGCCGCTGGCAGCGAATTGGCTAAATTTTTCCACATCATTTCCGATTTAATTCAATCGAGCCTCCACGACCGTGGCCATTATTTGACTAGATTCGGCCACCGACCACCGTCTGCGCCGGAGGTTCCCATCGGAACCGTTACCGCGTCACGATGATGATGAGTTTCAAACTGTGTCGGCCGCCGTAAGAAGCATGAGCAGGGTCCGCCGGGCGCCACCTCCCGGTTCACACGGCATTCCGCGACGGGACCACGGCCGACGTTGATATGTATATTTCTCACTTTTGATTAAACGCCGGCCGGTCGGCACAGGTGGAGGACCCGTTTTTTGTTTACCCCGTTTTCGATTAATGTTGCGCTGCCGGCCGCGCAACACACAATCGTTTCATCGGACCGCCGAGCCGAGGGTTGGACCCGCCCCTGCTGCATACATTGTTTTCGTCACATTCGATCGATCGATCGATGATTTTCGGCCGATCATTATCATCATGCTGCCTGGCATCGGACGAGATTCATTCATACATTTCATGCGGGGCCCCGGGCGGCACGGGAGCCTTTGAATGGAAACCGGCCCGATCGGCGTTATCGGCGACTACTGCGGATGGCCCGTGACTAGATTCAACCGGAAGAATGGCCACAGCCGCACGACGGCCGGTAACAAGCTGTTTGTGGCCCCTTTCCTCCTGACCACCGCTGGAGTGGGTTGAAGAGCCCGCGGCGCAGAGATTCTAATTTGTACCTTTATTCAAATGACCACGGACCGTTGACGTGGTCGAGCGAACGTTTTAATCACGGCGAATGGGATGATTGAATGTTAATCAGCTGGGTTGCTGGGGGGTTTAATTGCTATGCCGTTACCGTGGTTACGCATGCCTCACTCGCTTCTGCCCGGTGTCTCACTTTGCCGGGCCGTTTCGAGACATCGAATATTAGACTAAGATTACTGTTTCGAGCAGGTTATGCCGATAGATTTGAATTTCGAGAATTCCGAGAACTGTTTTCGTCCTCACTAACAGAACTGCATGTTGTACATGCGGAACGTCTTTTTATGGGCACGGCGGTTGTAACACATGGGCTGAAAAGTTCCGAGCCTACGAAATAAAACGCTTTCGTTTTGTTTAAAATTGATTGTATTCATCAACATCATCTCCTTAAAACGCCATACAATCATTCGAGCGCCGCTCCAACATTTTAATACCACTTTTGTAACCACGATTTATCTTTTGCCTTAGCAATAATCTTTTCATTCGAGTGAAATTTCTTACCGATCAGTATTTTTTTAGGTCTGTGAACAGCCAATAGGAAAAAGCAGTGTAACGTTAAAACACGAAATTGTGTTTCATAAATTGTTTTTGAAATAATAAAAGTAGCGTCGCTATTTAACACAATAAATCGCAAACTTATCACTAGAATATCTTGAAATTTGAACAGCTTTTTGAAAGTTCAATCGAACTGATAAAGCAATGAATGCAATAAGACTAGCGCGATTTATAGGTTAGGCCCGAGACTTTTCAGCCCATGTGCTACGAGTAGGTTGAATTCGATATCGTTTTCGCTAACGACTTATTCATTGCTCAAATATTAACTAATCATTGTTTCCAGACATGATTTAATCAGTAACGAACGTGGTATTTTTATCGCCGTTTCTAATCGCCTTTTCTATTTATTAAGACAGTAGTGTTAGTGAAGACGGATGTTTATATCCTGACACAGTTCCTGGCAATGCTTAACGGTATTTTAACGAATCTGGCCCCTGGCCAGCAATCTATCGGCGTTACCTGATAATACAGCAATCTACTAAACAGACTACTGACTCACGGACTGACTGACAAAACCCCTGATGGTGCTGACTTTCAAATGACCTTCAGTCATCGTCGGATTAAATTTTCGAGCACTCACACCGACCCTCATTCGGTGGACAGTCGCGGATTGGTTCGCACCGTGTTTTAAGATTTTGAAGAGAGAATTTTGTTGCCTAGAATAGCGAGCATGAAAGAAATGCTCCACACTTAATGCTTTGTCTGAAACGGTAACATTCCGAAATTGAATTGTAACAGCCTTCGCCGTGAAGGCGTAGAACAGTGCACGGAACGGCCACTTGTCACGGATCTTTCGGCCTGCCGGCTCTTTACTGCAAGCCTCCGCAATTGAATAATAATGCAATAATAATGCCCCAAAACGAATGCTGGCGTGATTGTTTTTTTTTCGGTATGCTTTGGCCTCTACTTGGCGGTGGCACATTACGACATGTGCCACCCCGGCGGCCACCGGCTGCCTCGGGCGCGATCGAAAGCCGGCAGGCGACCGAACCGAAAAGGGCACGTAACGAATCCGACGGAACCGGCTGGGCGGGCGATCGCGCCCGGGACCGACAGATCGGATCCGATCGGTCACCGATGTCTCTGTGGCCGCAGCCGGCGAATGTAGGCTTGCTGCACCGTTCCATCATCATCCACTCCAGCGTGAAACTATAATCGCCGGTTGCGCCGGGAGCTAATTATTCCGCTCGTCGGCACTGCAATTGTTACAATGTTCTTGTGTGCAATTATGCAAACAAACAAGCGACACGGGAGCGTGGATCGTGGGCACATCCGCTTCTGAGTGGACCAGATTGCTCGCACAAAACTAGATTACGGCTTAATAGAACACTTTCATTCATTCCAAACTTGGTCTTCGGGAAAGTGGTTGAAGAAAATCATTATCTCTTCGTTGGCCTCCGGAGGGGTCCTGCCGGAGTGCCGAGCGCTGTCTCGGTGATAAGCGTAATACCGGACCAGCGCACCTCGTAGCCCCCGGGGACACGGACCCCTGTACTCCCCGCTTCGATCACCGCGGCCCCTTGCGTGTAACGCCTGCCCGCAATTAGGTAAGTGTTGAAGCAAATTGTCACCTCGTTTGCGGCACCTTAAACGGCCCTCGTTGCGCGCTGGTCGCCGCTAATTAGCCTGCTCGCCGCTCGGCGAGCATTTTATAGGCTCCGAGAGGCCGGTTTCTGCAGGGCAGGCGATCCGACCGACGGGCATCGCGTCGACAGGCCCGACAGGATCAGGACCTCCGGATGAAGGACCTATAAATGCGTTCCAGGAATCATCGTTCGGCAATCACTTACCGGCCGTCGGGCAGCTGACGCGGTGAACTCCCTCGCAGCGAGCCCACGGGAATTGGCGCACCGTAATAAGAGCCATCGATGGCTGACAGGTCGGGAGATAAAAAATTATCATCTTTCTCCGTACAGCCCCCGGCCGAGCGGAAAAGGACAATTAAAGCAGAATCTGGCGAGACCTTTTGTTAAGGGCTTCGGCCCTCTGTTGGCCTCCCTGTAATGATTCCTAATGGAGTAGAGGCTAGAGAATGGGCAGGATGGATGAAAATTTTCGATCGGAAGAGGTCAAAAGTGAAAAGAAAAAAAAAACAGTGAAACAAATGTTGTGAAGTCCAGCATCGTCCTGGGGTCGGGACTCGAGGACTCACCGTAGGTCACAGGCAGGTAGAAACGAATGCAAATTATCACACTGCATTCAGCGCATCTTCGCTTTCCGCCCTTTTTCGTCTCCCTCTCTTTATCTCTCTCTCTCACTCACTGCTGCGGGTTGTGCAGAGGGTTGTTTGATGCAGAAGCGACGGCCGGCCCGAAAAACCTGTATCGGAGAGAATGCAGTCATGTTGCTGCGGCCGAAGACGAGTGGACGGGCAATAAAAGGCGACCGGACCGAACGGACCAGCTGAAGGCAGGCTCCGTCAGAAGTCAGTTGTGTGGCACCGAAGGCTTCCGAAAGGAGGCTCACACCAACAACCCAAGAAAAAAAGGATGACTTCCCGGGAAGACGGTGCCAAATTCAGGTACAAATTAGAATATTGGCGCCCATTCCATCAACCGGACGGACGGTCGGGACGGTTTGTTTTGGGACCACGGCCCAGTTTTTTGCCCTCGGTCCCGTGGTCCGTCTTATGTTTTATGCTTTCGTTTGTGTCGTGCCGCAAAATTTACGATCAAACCGAGCACCGTAACTATCATGTCCCGAGCGAGTTTCGCTGGAGTTCATATAAATTTCATTAGTTTTAGGAAATATGGTGTGTGCTTTTTTTGGGAACCTGCGCAATTTTATGCTCTTGACGAAGTGGCCTCCGTCGGCCGAACTAATATATCTCCCGTTGGTCTCGTTCTCTCTCTCTAGAGAGACAGACAGACAGAGAGAGTCCGTGGTGCAAGTGATGGTAAAACGAAAAATATTAATCAACAATACCACATCAATTACACTGACCGGGGTGCATCGGGTGCGATTCATTTGCCTTCCATATTGGAACCGAGCAGACCGAGCGTGCCCGTTGCATATACGAAAAAGCACTCTCTCAGGGCCATGTTGCACCGGCCGGCCCGGACCGGACCGATCACGCCCCGCCAGCCAAACGACGATGACGACCGACGGAGAGAGGATGATGATGCATCATTTCTGGCTCGGTGCTGGCAGTGTGTCTGTTTCCTCTTTGCCAACCCAATCGCCCAATCGCCTCCCGGAGCTCCGGCGGCCCCGCTGGCTGGCTGGCTGGCTGACTGATTGAGAGAAAGAGCATGATGCTAAGCATAAAGTTCATATCTTTTAATGTGATCCACAATTCGGGAGCTCCGCCCTAAGGGATCGCTAAAAACTATAATCATATTATGCTTATTGTGTTCACTGTTTCTTATTCACCCTCGGCAAGGTCTTCCGCGAGCGGTCTCTCCGACGAGATGATGCTCCGGCGGCGGCTGCTGCTGCTGCTGCATCGTTTCGGTTGCAGTTGCAGCGAGATGCACCGAACGCGCCGAACGGATTATCATCGTGCCGAGCGAGAGCCGAGCATAAAAAAAAGCGGGCAAAAAAAGGGGTTCCGTCCACGGAACATGGTCCGCAACATAAACCACACGCCGATGGGGCGCGCTCTCTGCGCGCTCATTCACGCATCCGTCCGCGCTGGCGCTCGGCCATTCATTTCCAACTCCGCCAAAGGACGGCGTACGGTGTTTTGTTCGAGCTTTTAATTTTTCTCGTCGCCACTCCTGGCCACCTGGCACACCTGGCACCCCTTCGCGAATGGGAAGACTGTGTGAAGGTTCGTGAATTTTCATAAAGTCACTTATGAGAGTGGGAATCTTCGACTTTGGCCGGGCCGTTGCGAAATTGCCAAAGAATGAAGCATTTTATTTTGCATCCCTGCACCGCCTGCCGTAAGCCGGCCGTGGGTCCCTCGCCTCGCCCCGGGAAGGGAAGACAATTTTCTTGTGTAGCTTTACATTTTCTCCGTACGATAAAGTCAAGTACCTGCCCATTTTTTTCCCCGGCCCGAGCGGTGCGTAATGGGAACGACCCGGGCCCCAACGTGGACGCAGACGCAACCGATGCGGCCAGCAACGTGCAAATCAGAAATCACGGACCGACGGCGCGGACCCAACCTGCTGCTACTAATATGCAGATAGGCTCGCCAGTCGTCCTCGGCGTCCTCGTTCCCGTCGCTGTGGGGTTGTAATTTTTAGTAATTTAATTTCGCGTCCCGTTCCGTGCGCGGCCTGGGAAAGTGCAGTGCACGCAGAAGGGTGTATATTTATGGCCCTTCCCCGGAGGCCGGGTTACGAGCGCACCGCCGTTCGTGGCTGACGGCAGTGCCCTCCCCGGGGCCGTTCGCCGGCGGCAGCAGCTCCCGCGTGAGCGGAGGGGCTGGCCTTGGGCTTGGGCTGGCTCATTTCTCACACTTTGCCGGCGGTGGCCACACGGTACGTGCCCTCGGTACGTCCCGATCGGGTTCGTTTCTTATTTTGCATGCGAGTCCTTCGTTCGCTGCCTGGCCCGGCCCGGCCCGGCCCGGCCCGACGATGATGATGATGATGCTGGATTGTACGACGACGGGCCACGGTTTGGCTCCTCCCAGCGAGATCCTTGCACCGTGATCCGGCCCGGTGCCGGCCATATCGGTATAATTTGCAATCATATTTTTATCCACAATAGACGGCTTTCGGGGTCCGGGCCTGTGCCTGATTGTTTAATGCTGGCCCCGGCCCGGCCCGGCCCGGCTCGCGCACTCTCGCTACGCAACGGATGCATACGAAATGAAATGGCCAGACGGCGGACGACGGGCGGGCGGACGGGCAGATTGCACCGGGATGGGATCCACATAATTCCATCATCATCATCATTATTTCCGTTCCGTTCCGTACGCTCTCGAGCTTCGGCGATATGGTATCGATCGGAATGAATGGAGCCCGTTTTCGCATCGGCCTTCGCGTTTAATATAATAATGAAAACGCAAGACGTGTTTTATGCAAAAATTATAATCATAAAATTAAATAAAAAAAACGCAACGATAATCCTTCGGTGCGGTTCCGTTCCGCCGTCCGTTCCCGGAGCGGAAGAGGCAGCAGCCTGAAACTGTCGATTGATCGATCGATCAGTCGTCGTCGTGTAGCGGCAACGTGCAGCCGCAATTTGGCCGCATCCACTCGCCACCAGCCCGTCCGGCGACTCTTCGACGCTTTAATGAACATTCCTCTATTCAAAGTGCAATTTGAAGCGGACGAATTACAATAATCAACGTCCAATACACGATTACGTGCAGCGTTTCCCATTTGTCTTCGCCATTTCTTATTTAGTACGGGCGGGTTCCCCGGAACATCACATTGGGAGAACCATCGCGGAGAAGCTTCTCCGTCGTCGTCGTCGTCGTCTTGTTGTTGCCGTTCTGTTCGCATAAGCCGAACGCCTGCTGCTGGAAATGCCGCAAATGGTGCGCCGGTGTCAGGTGAAAAATGGTTTAGCGCTGACCACTTTTCCCTGGACCCCGCGGACGTAAATGATCACCACGGCGTAACATCTTTCGCTGATGTACCCATTTGTTTGGCCAAAATCTCGACGCCAATCGCGCGACCGGCCTCCATAAAGTGCGCAATTAACAACCCAAACGAACTCCACTCGCTGGAGGGCCACAAAAAAAAAGGCTAATTAAATTATCTTTTCCGGGAGGAACTTTTTGTGTCTTGCTGGAAGATAATCGCAAACCGGCCGCCAGGGTGCGCTGCGGTGGCTACGAATGTGCGGTCTTAATACTCGTCATATCATTTGACTACCATTCGGGGCGTTCTCGGCGTTCCCGGGCGGGCTCATTTCCATTCCGAATGTATGTCCTTCGGTTGGGTGGGTATGTTGATGAGGCTACCGGCCACGATCAGCATACTGCGCCCCTGGCCAGCCCCGCTGGCATGCAGATAAGTCCGGGGGCCCACTTAAGCAGTACAAGACATTAACATTTCTCACCGGGCCACCGGGGCCGGGGGCTCCGGGGCCGTTTTCGTTGCGTTCGAATGGTTTTCCACTTGCGTTATGTTGCGTTATGCGTTTTTCACTTTTCTTTCCAACCAACCAGCAATTACTAGCAGGGCGATCAGTAAGTGGTGAAGCTACGTTTTCGGCTTTTTCCTCCACAGTTTTGGCATCGGAGCTCAGGTACATGTGTTAATTTGTAACGATTTTTTAACAGTCGCCAAACTGCTAGTGAATTGCACATTTCCCAGATCAAACGTCGAATGGTGAAGATCAATCCACAGAACGCATGAGCCCAAGAGACAATGCATTGTTGGTCCTCTTTGGGAAACATTTTCACAATGTTGTCATCTTAAGGAAGGTTTCGTCGTGGTTTGCACTTTAAACTATTAAAACAAGGGTTTTGACTTTCTAAACAACTGTTTAAACTATTTTATTTATTTATTTCATTTAAACACAATCATAGATCTATGATCAGGCTGCTCTGTGTTTGTGGATTCGCATACACCAAATGGATCCGTTTGAAGAAATGGGCCACAGAAATATCATTGGAATGTAAAAATCATTTTTGAGAAGATCTCGTTTTGGCTTAAAAACTGGTTGAAGATTAATACTTTCGATTCGAAAAACATTAAAAACTATCAAGACCCCGCCTGGATAGCTTCACCACTTACTGATCCACCTCGTTTCCACACGATCGCTCCGGCTCGGGATCAGCGCAGCAATGCGATAATTACGGGATATGTGACAGGTGTGTCCATACACCCAACTACCCAACTCTTTTTGGGGTAACATTCTCTACCATTTTTGTTTTTTTTGCTTCACTCTGGAAACAAACCGTTTGGCACCGCTCCACCGACGGAAGTGCTCCGGAGGCCGGTAACCGATGGCGTGAATTTAACTAGCGATGGTAAAGATTGTCCTCCGCGAAATTAGCATTGCCAGGGTGGGCGCCCAAGGGCTGTTGGGCAGCAACCCCCCACCGCGAGGAGTGACAGCCCTGTGTGCGCGTATGTAAATACACCCTTCCAGTCTCGCTTTGGCTAATAACCGGAGTCCTCCACACGGGCAGCAGATTCGCAGCTGGACATTTCATGGCGTATCCGGCGTCCGTCTCTCTTTCTCTCGCCGGCTCGTAAAAATATAATGAACCAAATTTGTAATGAAGACATTTATGTGCTCGTCCGCGGTGGGATGCGTGGCATAAATCATGCCGCCGGGCTTGCTAATGCCCGCGGGAGAATTTGAATAGAGCCCCCGAAAGCAGAACCCTGGCCGATTGTTCTGGGCCGCTGGTCTGGCGGGGCCGGAGCCCTTCGGAGCACCACAGAACCCGAGCCCGAGAAGCGTTTCGTGACTTGCGGAGCTCAGCTGGCTCGGGACTTTGCTTATCCGGAATCTAAATCGTGTATCGGTGCGCCGCGGCCACCATTTGTCTACCGTTTCGTTATCTTAATTCCACATGCCCCATTGCTGTGGTACTGTTTCGGACAGTTTACCGTTTGAAGCTTCCGGAAGCTTTCGGGTCCGGCGGCGTGTCCGGTCCGGGCTCTGTCAAGGCCGCGGAGCCCACAAGTAAGTCATTATGACACCGTGAGCCGGGGCCCCAAGGGTGAAGACGAACGTCTTCTTTATACGGACGAGCCACAAGGTTGCGCGTCCGTGGGATGCACCTTACGCTTGCAACGTTGCCACGCCACACGCATCGGTCCTGGCCGTCGCAAGCGTAACCGTGTGCATGCGGCACTTTTCCCCGGGCCTCGAGCCCGGCATCGGGAAGCTATAATTGGCCGTTCTTTCTCGGGCTACGTCTCCGCGCGGTAATCTTCTCGACCGACGGGCGACGGCCGGCAAGCTGACTCGACGCGTTCAACGACATTTTAATTAGTACCTTGCGGCCGTCGATCGTTAATATGCTTAAGTACATATCAATTTATTAATTGCCCTCGCGGGCGGTACACTCGGATCGAATGCGCTCGAACAAACGGCGGCGGCGGTGGTGGGTGAACGTTAGCCCCGTTCGATTAGTAATGATACTGCAAGTGCAAATCGCTCAATACACTTTGGAATAGGGAAAAAAGGGTCGAGGCTCGCGCGCTGGTAATTAAATGGCAATATGATGAGCCAACTTTCCATACGCAACATCGAAAGCAACGATCGACAACGTGCCGGAAGTGGCCGGAATTCGTCAGCGGATTGTCGGTCGCGCGTGGGATCCCTCCACAATCATTAACAATGTCGACGTCGGCACCGTCGCTTCTCGATCAATCACCGCGTTTACTTCGATTTTATCGATCGGCTCTAACAAATCCAAGCGGCCGACCAGGGCAATGCGTGGCCAATTGCAATCGATGCCCGGTTCACTGATGTGCATTTCCTGTTCTCATTAACGTTTCGATCCGTACGATCCGGGGCCGATCGGTCGGGAAAAAAGATGCACAAAAAGTGAGCCAACGAAAGACTTGAACGGCCCCGAATCTCGGAAACGATTGTTAGGAAACGAACCGCCCGGGAAGTCGCCGACCGGGATGCTCTCGCTCCTGCGCACTCCTCACTCTCCCTCCCGGTTCCTGTTAATTCCTCTTTGATCGCCGGAGCGTAGCAACAAGGACCCCTGAGAGCCACCGCTAACCCCATAATTATGCGCTTATGAAGTGAAGCCACCTCCCGACAAGACAAGGAAACTGATGAAGTGCCGTTCTCCGAAGTGAGCTTTTCTAATGAAATCGCCAAATTTATTACAACCGCAAGCTGCGCCCTGCGCAGCGATCGTTTACGAGTTTCGGGAACCGACCGTTGCCGGGTACCTTGTCCCGCCATTCCCGTTCGGTTCATTCATACCTTGCTGCCGACCGGGGGGCCTTTCCGCGATCGTTATGGTGGCGGTTTCTGCCGGTTGATTATGCGGACCAACTTTTGGCACATTCATTCATGAATCGCTCGTCCCCGCCCGAGGGGCCACGCAGGGAACTGGTTCATGCCCGCCCGCGGGCCGGTTGTAAGTCATTTCCGGTGGGACCGGCTTTCTTGCCACGCACACCTTTTTGCATAACAACCCCGCCGGCCGACGCTTGGA
The DNA here is from genome assembly GCF_943735745.2 of Anopheles bellator. Lineage (NCBI taxonomy): Eukaryota > Metazoa > Arthropoda > Insecta > Diptera > Culicidae > Anopheles > Anopheles bellator. The sequence continues at coordinate 67,989,942 of NC_071286.1, forward strand.
GGTGATTTTCATCTATTGTTTCCTAATTATGTTTTCGCCTAATCACAGGCCGCCGATCGACATCGGCTTGCGTACTTGCGCCGGCGACACCTGTGCGTGTTTAGCCTGCCGAAGGGGCCAACGTTGGGAAACAACGGCACCCCCCAGGGCATGAAGCAATGTTGGAAAAAAAACAAAACATGATAATGTCGTCTCGTGTGACGGTATCTGCCTGCCGTGCCGCGCTCCCTCACTCGATCGCTGCCGGGAGATAAATTTAAAACACAGTTTATCTTAATTTTTGTGTTTTCGGGAACCCCTGAGAACTGGGGCCCGCGTTCCCAGGGCCAGGTCTCCCATTTCGCGGCGGAGGGGTCGTTGGGGCTACCATTTCCTTCTCGTCATCTAATAATCAAAAAACCACGAGACACAATTGCGATGGCGATGGGAAGCACGGGCGCGCGCGTCCTCGGTGCCGATGAAGCGCACGGCGCCGTCCCATTATGGAGGTCAGTTTCTAATGTTCGAAAAGACGCGCCAAGACACGCCGTACTTTGGTGAAAATAATGACAAATTAAACAGCACACGACCCGTGAGATCACCGCTCTGTTTCGGTCGCTCCCGGTGAACGGGTTGGTGGCCTGCCGGGCCCAGTGAAAACATTGTGTCGCCTCGCGTAAATGAGCCACTGTTTGGCGAGTCCCCCATTTGAATATAATAAATGACACCATCGCGGTACAAACATCGCGGCCCGGCCGCGGGCCATTATCATAATTATTCCAATTGGTCCGCTTTGTAAGAAGTTTAATTTTCATAATTCTCTCTGATACTCGATGGCGCTCCGGGCGATTATGTAGCTCCGTCAGCCTCGCGAGATGATCCCACGGAGAGAACTTATGATTTACTCGCTTCTCGCGCTGATTGATCATTTCAGCGCGGGACCGCGCACTGGATCGTCATTAGCATCGTGCGACGGGCGCATAATGATGGTCCCCATGATGATGCTTAGTCAAATGCGTACTTTGCAAAACGCGAAACGGCCACAACGATCGCGCACTGCCTGTAACTTGATTTGAATAATCAAAACAACACCACCGTTCGCTCGCGTTTAGAGCGCCGGGAATGAAGTGTAAATGATACCGAGTGAGCAACAGCTCGTTGTCGAGCTTTCCGAGGCCAACGGAGGATCCCACGAGACGATCACGGCGCGGCGTTCACTGAACGTGTGTTCAACGGCAGGGTCCAATGTCAATGAGATTGGCTTAATACGGGAATGTTTGCCGGCGTTAAGGCCGCCGTGATCGCCGCGTGTCCTTCCTTGCGCCAGCCGAAAGTCTCATCCGAATGGGATTCCATTAGACGAACGTGCGTAATGTGTTTATAATTGTGTGCTCGGCGCTCGGCCGGCGCCCGATTTCCAGGCGGTTGTCGTTCGTTCTGGGGTTGTCATTTACGGCCACCTCGGGGAGCCCATTTGGGCGGTCATCCCTAATCGCTTTGCCGAACACACGAGGCAGCCGCAGGAGAGCAAACAGTAAAACAATGTTCCCGCTCGCCAACCGGGCGCTCGCTGAGATCATGATCGTGTCGATCGCGGTCGTCAATGATAATTTGAAGCCTTAATGGCCCGATGCTGCGGATGATGGTGGCCGCGAGCAAAAATCAAATTTAAATATTGTGATTTGAATATTGTAATTACAGGGCAGCATCGGGCTAGCTGGGCGCATGCCGTGTCGACGGGGCGAAACAAACCCCCGGGAACGTCCCCGGCAATAAGAAGTATCTTTCTTAATGTTCCCGATTTTTTTTTGTGTATCTCGCGGTCTTCCTTCGCTCGCACAGTGCGGCTATTTGTCAATGTAGCGTGGCCGAGCCGGAGCGCGCTCTTTACTAGATCCGACAAAAAAGGTTAAACCGGGACCAGTGAAAATTCCTCTCCACCGGGATAGAGGAAGGAACGCTCGTCCCGACCCCCGGCTGCAAGTCGGCTGGGCCCCATAAGTTAGTTTGATTTGTTTTTAATCTTTCGCGGCCCGCGAATCAACGGTAGCCATCTTTTTACGCCGCCTAATCCCGTCCACGGAAGATGTCGACAGTTCGGCATGTCGGCGTGCTTTAGGAATATTGAGTCGTGCATTTCGTGCCACTCACAACAAAAAAAAAGCACACGGGTCGGCACATACATACACGCGCACGCACAGCGCGAAGATTATCCAAAACGGAGCCGAACGGCCGAGGCCCTCGAGGCCCTCGCTAATGTAATCAATCAAAACATTTACGTATAAATAAGAACCGGCGGCGAAGGTTTACGGTTCCGCATACAAAAAGCCGGCGCATAACAATCCGGGCGGGCCTCAAGATGTGTGCCAAAAGGCCCCCACGAAAAAAAAGAGGGGAAATAAAAATACGAAACACTGGAAAACAATAGTCTTCGCCGCCGTCGCCGTAGCTGTCGAAACAAAAACCGGTGAATCCTTCACCGCCGATGGCCACGAAAAATGATGTTATGAGATGCAGCCTCCAGTCGATTCCGCCGTCTGGGCGGGGGATCAATGGAAACCGGTGGCAGAAATCGGTCACACCGTTTTCGGAAGCCGACATGTGCAATAATTAGACTCCGACTGCCGTGGCCGTGGTTCGCCGCACGATGCGGTTTCCGTTTTTGCACTTCCCTTCCCGGCGAGAATTCGTTTGATCCAGCCGCGACCGCTTCACGACGACAACGGTGAGGTCAATTTTCATATATATGGGCCCAACCAAAACATTGTGGCGACCGGAGGACCTTGGGGGCCGGTCGGTCCGGGCGCTCGGAAATCACACACAAATCCATCAATCGAATGCGCATAAGAAAGTGATCGGCATCCGACGGCAGTGACGACGACGACAACGACAGAGATCGATCGCAAGGAGCACGAAGAAAATATGATACTCTCCCGGGGAGTCGGAAACGGATATGGGCTGACCGAGAGGCAGCGCAGGACGCCGGGCCCGAGAGGTTGATCAGTGGGTCCGAAAAAACCCGCACAACAACGGAATAAAATTCCTCAAATTCTGGTCCGGTACTCGGCGGATCTTCGCGATCGTCTTCGCGATCCGTGCTCCGTTCGGTAACCGTTTGATTTGGCGGCAACCGGGCGCGCATGGAAATTTAGGTCAGCAGTAATTAAAGCCATCCATCGATTCCGGAGCTCTAGGAGCCCGACCGAAATAAACGCCCCTCCGGCGGCACTCGGGGAAAACAATCGATCGATTGGGGAAGAATGGTTGCTTCGCTGTGCGTCGGCTGCGCAAAAGCAGCACCCCTTTTTTGTGCCCGGTACCCGGGAAAGGCGCCGTTTGAATTGAAATTTTGATTAATTTTCCCGATTAGAGTGTGTGCCGGGCCGCCCCGAACATGTTGGCCCCCGGGATCGCGGACTTTGATGTCTTCATTTGATTAATTTCCCTGGGATCGCGACCCGCTCGTCGGGCTGAAAGGAGTTACGGTTCTACGGCGGGGCGCGATAATTAAGCAAATCCCATCAGAAGGTTTAGGAAATCTCCCTAATCGCGCCTACCCTTCTACGGGTGGCGCGTACTGCGTCAAAAATGGCTGATGAATTCATCTTTCGAGGTCACCGGCGGAGCTTAAAACGATATTGTAATTAGCTCGCCAGTGTTCATCCTGCGACCGGGGCACGCTCTGTGAGCATGTTTGTGTGCCGAATAATAATTAATTTATCAAACATTTGACTCCGATTGCCGCTAATGATCGACGCGGCCCGGTGCTGGGCCCCAGTCCGGTCGATGAGAAAAGCTGACTTTACACGCGAAGGCCCCCGAAGCCCGACGATTTGCATGCGCCTTAGTGGATTGAAGGTTACAGATGGCCTCACTTCCATTTTTTTGCTGTCCACTTTGCTTTCCACGATTCAACAGTCGAGTCCTCTAATAGTCGACGGTCCATGAAACATGCAGAATGGAATTAATTAGAATTGGCTGCTTGAAGAATCATTGGGTGGATAATTGGATTAAATGTAACTCCGGGGGATAGAAGCGTAAGATAAAAGTTTAGTGTAAAGTTTTGTAGTGAAAGACTTACATCCCGGTTAACACATGAAAGACAAAGCAGTGGCTATTTTTCAGTAAATATTTCCGAATTTTCAAAATTTCGAATTTTTTAATTTTCAAATGTTCGAATTCGAAAATGATAAGCCTTTTAAAAGTGGTCCTAAATTCTTTAATGTCAATGTTTTGTATATGAGATTCAAAAAGAGCTAGTAAAACGCTAAAATCATTTCGATGGGGTTTTTGAATGAACGGATTTATTGAATGGTCAATTAAATTCTTATGTTCTTGGGAAACGCTTGGCAGATAATTGCCGATCTGAGGACCAAAAATCGCGCTTGGCTTAGTTCCCGCAAAACCTCATCAAATAATATCGAATATAGATAAACAAGGTGAACGGAAGCGTTTCGCGCAGATCTCCGTGCCAATGGCGCTGCGTTTTACCGCTCGTTAGGCTCCTAGGCTTCCGTTAATACGTTTCCTATTCCACCTCGCAACGGCGCCGATGGTCACAAGAGGCTAAGTAGCGCTCCGCAGCAAACCCCCCCCCAGGCAGGCCTTAAGCCCCCTGGGTCTGTGGCACCTGCTCTCGTGAGAACGATTACGCCTGACCGGATATCTACATTCAAATGCGCATCATTAGCATGCACGTTGGTAATTATTCAAATCAGTGGCCACTCGCAAATATCACCACACAGCGCCTCAGAAACCGCACATACACGCGCCGGTGCGAGCCGGTGATCGTGTTTCGAGCGTGAGCGGATCCGAGCACCGGCCGGCCGTTTCGTGAGGAAGTGAACCGTGAAGCCATCAATTGCCAACGCCAAAACGCAGCCCAAGCGGCAGATCCCGACGCCGAGCAACTTGCACGGCACACGGCCTCTGACTGATTCCCGAAAATCGTTGAGCTTCCCGAAAAAACGGGCCCGCAAAAAAGGAATCGCACCGCATCGGAAGGATGCGCTGGCCAAACCCAGGGGAAAAAACTGAGGCAAAAAATTAATACGGAAAATGTTTTGGACTCATCGCCACGCACACGGAGCCAGGGCCCATCATAATGAAGAATTACCGTATAAGCTGGTAAATTGAGAACGAGAACAATTTTTAATTAGTTTCTCAGGCGAAGCCATGCGCGTTAGAGAAACCCTCGGACCGTTTTCTTGTCGGTTGGTTCGTGTTTTTTTTTGCGCTTCACCCTCTCTATCAATGTGTGCGTTGGTTGTGTTGCGAATGTGGTTGTTTATATCCATTTCGTGCGTTCGATCTTCGTTCGCCGGCCGCCGGCCCGGTTGTTGGCGGAAAAAATCGAAGGCGTTAAGTTGTGCAAATTACAAACCGTCGGGAGCCGGCCCAATCGCCGGCCGGATTAAGCAGGGAGGAGTTGACGCAAGGGCGCCGGCGCGGGAGCGGCAGGTTGTCGTCATTACTTTCTCATGGGTACATAAGGCTCGATCGCCGGCCCGGCCCGGCCAGGCCCTGGAAGATTACGGTGAAGATAAGTTGATTTATTTCCTTCATTTTGGATGGGTGCAGATGCAAATTATTCTTTTTTCCCCTTTGATTCCTTCTCGGCCGCGACGACGGTCACACGATGATTCGTGGGCTCCGAAAGGGCTCGGCCTCCGGGTGGATGGTCGGCCTCGGCCAGCGCATCTAGCCCCGATCGGGCTCACCCAAATGAGCTCCTTTTTCATATAAATTGATTCGTGACTTTGCTCAAAATGCGGCTATGATTAATTAATTTGTTTTCATTTTAATATTAAGATGATGGTGCTCATTTGTTCCCTACCGGGACCGAGGCTCCTGGCCCTCGATTCCCCCAACCGGAGTCATCCGGCCCGCCAGACGGCGCGCGCCAGAAGCGGCCGCAATCGTCTTGGCCGCTGTTACGTTCCGGTGCACCCGATCCGACCTGGCGTTGGGACGGGTTGGAAGTAATCCACTAGCGTCGTGCACGAAAAACCGATCGATCGATGCTCCTCGCTGATTAGGGCGCGCGCTTTATGCGCACTTCAAAGCGATCCGCGGTTTTGCATCGGCTCACGGGCAGGCTTATAATCGGGGCAGAGCCGATCCGATTCCGTTCCAGGGACACATTCCACCGGACAGACGAAACCTTCATGCGCGAAGGGTTCGAACGATCTGCTCCCTACGTGGTCAATTAAAAACAAAAAAACCAGGCCCTGCAAAGTGTGGCTAGCAATGGCCCTTGAAACGGGCCCCATCTTCCAGCCCGTCGCCGTGACCGTGAGGTGGTGTGGTATGTGTTATTGCGCGCATTAACACACCTGTTCGCTCAAATTGACCGCAACCAGGCCGGTTGCACCGATGTTGCAACATAATTCCCCCGGCTTCGCGCCGGTTTGCAGGCGCAAAACGGTTCCCTCGGTGGAGAGGGGGGAAGGGGGAGAGGGAAGGGAGGTTCCTGATCCGATTCCCCGGTCCTGCCCTCCACCCCCGGGTTGGGAACCCCGGGAAATCTGCATGCAAATGAAACGTAACATGAACGGCAAAACCTGAGCGAACCGTGACGCGACACCGAACCCAATGGCTAAAGGGAACCGGGAACAGGCGGAAAAGAGAGAGAGAGAGCGGGGGGGAGAGTGCTCATCAGAAGAGCCGTGGCCCTGGGCAGCGCACGCGTTCATAAAAATCCACAACCGGTGGTCCGGGTTGCGAAAACCGACGGAACACACCTTGCAGAATGGGCATGGTGGCCACGACGACGGACGACAACGAGACGACGTGTGCAGTGAGCGGAGCGGAGTCAGAAGACAGCGCAGCGAGGCCAGAGAGGAAGCATTAAGGCGCATCATACATATTAAAAATGTTACAAAATAATTAGTGCGTATCGTATTTTGAATAAGCACGTCATATTTGTCAGTCCGAGGGTCCCTGGGCCCGGCCACGACTTTGGTTCGTGACTGTCGAAAATGGGAAAGGCGGCAGCGGCAAAGAAAAATGAGAACACATACACACACAGGGGCGGACGCAGAGACACTGGCCGCAGGAGAAGAAATGGCCTGAGAAATGTTCTGAGGGTTTGCTCCGGTCCAGGGCGCCTGTCACGTTGAGTCAAGCTCATCCCGCGGCGCGGCGCTCGGAGATCGAGCGATCACCCCGGACCCCGGTGGAAAACTCGGTCGGCGCAAGGATTCGGGGGGGCCGCGAGGGGCAACGGGCGTAACAGTTTGATCGACGCCACGATCGCGGTCTCGCGTGGCGCTCCCGCTTGGCGCTTGCGGGGTGCGTAATTTGCATTTTACAATGCACATCTCGCCACGATCGCCGCCTGTGCCTATCATCCATCATAGAGGCAGCCATCCCGCCTCATTTGAATGGGGCCGCGCGTGTGCATGGAAATTTCTCGAACGGCCACGCTGGCGCTGCAATGTAATCGCGCACACCGTTCTGAAACATAAACCCAGCCCCCGGGCCAGGCCGGGCCGAGTCGCGACGAGCATACTTTTGTTTATTTCCTCGCTTATCCAACCGAATCGTATCAAACACATCAAACGCAACGCCCGTTACACCGGGGCCGGGGTGCCGGTGGTGCGCCATCATCGGCGCTGGAGCATGCTTTGCATATCTTTTGCTTTAGATTTGAATATTTGTATTTGGAAAATTATGAACTGTGACGTACGCAACGCAACGCAGCGGAGACTGCTGAGTGCTGCGCTTGCAATTGGCCTACACAACCCAACCGGCGCGGTCTACAAGCTTTTCGCGAGTCTCGATTTTTCATCTTCCCATCCCGTCCCGTTCTTGTGCAATCGGTTTCTTGCATGTTTCGCGCTCACGGCACGGTCTCCGGTTTCCGCGGGAGAACGCCGAGCCCTCGGAAAAAAACTCGCACCGCTGTGATGTGCCTTCCGCTTTTGGGCTTTGGTTAGCGATCAAGTGCGTGTTTTGTTCGCTGTTTTTCACCGTTCATTTAATTAAACACTAACCTATCGGGTTTTTTCATGCTTACTTTGTTGCTATTTATCGGCCAAATTCTTAGTAATTTTTGTTTATTTTCTTCTATTTCGTTATCTTATTCATTTGTTTGTTTTTGAAATTAATTTGTTGCTTTTCTCTGTCTTATTCGTTTCTTTTCTCGTTCATTTACTTACTTTGACATTTCAACATCGTCGAATGTAGTTCTTCGGTTTTAATCAATTTAATTCACACGAAGTGTTGAAATAGAGATGATTCAACAAATTTGTTAATGTTCAATCGATCGGCTAAAATTTTGAAGCTAATTGAGGATTGAAAAAGACGATTTAACTAACTTCGGATCATGTACATTCTTTCCGATTAATCGAACCGATTAAGTTCTTCTCGCAAATCTCCAGAATAGTTATTACAACTGCTAATCTATTGTTAAATTTAAGGGGTTTTCACGGTCTCCAGATCTTTTGTAGTATTTTTTTTGCAAAGCAATAATCCAAAACAGTAATAAAATCAGCATCTATTACCGAAAGAGCCTTTCGATCGCGATCTTTTTTTAAGCTTCTTTTGCGATTGAAATCGAACTAAGCTGTGAGCTCTAACCACAATTCCAACCGTTGTAGTGGTTGCAATAGTTTCGGTAACTTAATGCAATCATACGAACCATGTTTTGCCGTGATCGTGAGGTTATGGTGAACTATCGGACCATGATCGGTTCGGTAGTTTCTGAAAAAAGCCCACGGTCGGTCAGTCAGGCCAAATCGACTCATTTTTATGTATGTAGATTTAATTTGTAACTCGATTTTTTTTCGCTCCCTCAACTCGCAATTTATGCACCGTTCGATGAGCGTGGCCGCTAAAAGTGACAACGCCGCTCAACCAACCGAACCCGAGTTATGAGAGTCTGCCCCGTAAGCCCCACCCGGTCGTAACGTGCACGCTTGGTGCGGTTCCATATGTTATGCGTTGTTGCACCCGTTTATTTAATATAGAGCTTATCGAGATGAGTGCGTGAGGGTGGTGTTTGTTTTAAATGTGATTGCATCACCGCGGACCGTTTGGTCCGCGTTGCATGATACCGCGTTGCGGCGAGCTCCGGATTCGAATGTTAAACGGTCCGTAACGGTCCGACCGTGCCGTTTCTGCGCGACTCTGAATCGCTTCTCTGCTGCTCCTTTTGCTCGCTCGAAAGGCTCAAAGGACGAGGACGGCCGCTCAAAGCTTCGTTAGTTCAGTGGCCAGCCTCGTGGGCATCCAGCCAGCAGCAGATGCGGCCGTTGCACCGGCAGCCAAGAATTCGGCTTCCCGGACACTCTTCTTCTCTCGGGAACGGTTTCGGGAACCGCTTGTAGCCACTAATTACGACCGGACCGGCGCTGGATGAGTGATTTTACATCCGGACTCTGGGCCTCGGGACGGGTGAAGTTTGTTAATTTTTTACGAGCCTCATATTTCGCTCATTGCCAGGGGCCGCGGCCGGTGCACGTCCCGTGGTCAATTAAACGCCTTACAGCTCTTTATCCGAAGCTCATCCGCATGTTATGACAATCGTTTCGCCCGAATTTAAAGCCCGGAACCCGAGCCTTGGCCGAGGCCCCCGAAGGGAACGGAAATTTAAATAATCGTAAAACTTTTCCGACCACCACAATTTATTCTGCAACCGACATTTGGTCGCTGGCGCTGGGCCCGGAGAGACCCAGGCTTTGGGGCCACTTGTCTTTCTCCCGCCAGCAGGGGTTTTTGGTGTGGTGTTTTGCTTTTTTCGGAAGCCTCACACATCTCGCACACGCATTGGCACCGTTTTTCGCGGCCATTTCTACCGCGGCCACCGTGTGATGATGGTTCGCCACAATTACACTCTTTATTTTACGATTAAGACATTAAACGTCATTACAAGCGTCCTGCGGAAGCGGCCCCGAGACGGTGGAATTATTCAAATTTCCGATATCGCGGGGAAAGGCCGCTTCCCCCCACTCTCCCCTCGTGGCCCTCTAATGCGGACTCGTGTGACGTGGACACCGTGGCACCGTCCCGAGCCCAGTTGGTTTTATATCATTTTAATAATCTTTTTATTCAAATAATTTGTTGTTATGTTAATTACCGCCCGCCGGCCAATGTTTTATGGGGCCGCGGGGCCGGGGCCATGGGGTGTCGGCCATTCTCGCCGGCCCTGCCATCGGCCATCAAACATCGGGGTGGATGGGTAGCTTTCGCCGGCGGCGGCGGCGGCGGCGACGGGAGAAATAAAACTTTTATTCGAGCCGTCTTTTTTTTTTGGAGAGCGTTTTAAGGTCTTATGGATTGGCTCGCAACCGAACTCATTACCCACCTCATCCCGGCGCACTGCACAATCTGCAAGTCAAAACCCGGCCAGGCCGCCAGCGTTAGTTGCGCAGAACGCTAAAATCAACGCTTTAACAACGAAAATAAAGTTTTACGACTCGGGAAGATGTCTTCGGGCAAGAGGTGAGAGAGTCGCGCCCGCCCGCCCGCCGCTTCTTCGCGTGTGACGCCGGTTCCGGAATGTCCCCAGCCGACCACACGAACCACTCTTTCGGCCGGGAAAGTACGGGCTGTCCGGCACCGGGCACCGGGACACCTTTTTTCCAACTCATTGCCGTTACGCGCCGTTTATGGGGCGACGCCGTTTTTCGGTGTCTTCACGGAACGCACGATTTTCAGCATTTCTTCACATGGCCGCACGCCCGGCCCGGGAACCGCGCCAAAATAATGAGCGTCTAGAAAATGTCTTTTTTTTCCCCCGGGTGGGTTTTAAAAATAGGAAAAAAGCGGTGACGCGTCATGGTGACAGATCCGTACGACGATGCGCCCCAGGTCCCGAGGGGATGCGTTTCGGCGTGACGGTTGCCGACCGATAATGCAGTTCGTTAGGTTTTTTCCCCGCGTTTTTTTGGGTTTTTTTTCGGAAATCGAGGAACCGTTTTTTTTTTTGGGTGATTTTTTATTTCTCATTCGTGTGAGTGTTTGATTTGGGAAATGCAACGGTTTTTTTCGGTGGAATCTCGCGCCGAGAGGCTTGCGAATCGCAACGAGTTAATGTGACGGGTAACAGAATTTTTGAGTTCGATTTTCAAAACCCGAACCCGCTGTCGGGATTCGCGTGTATGTGTGCGTAAGGTTTTTGGTGAGAAAATCGGTTAAGGCGCACTTTCATCCCTACGGTATGCACTTTCAGCTAGCGAGAGGGGATTAACCATGCAGCGGATGCTCGGGGGATTCGGAATTTGAATCGGATTTCGGGTTGCCGTAACTTGAGAGCCGAATTGGCGGTGTGTGAGAAAAAAAACCGGGATCCTGAAGCGGAAAAAAAACAAAAAAATAAAATAACGAATCATTGCCGGTCGAGAGATCTTCACCGCGCCCGCTGTCATAAATGGGAATATACGTAAATCGATTGAGGCCACACCGAAATGCCGCCACGAACCGGGAGCTCTGGAACCCGAATTTTCCCATACCCTGACGGGTGTATGGAAATGCAACCCAATCTCCAGGGCCAAGCATCCTGCCGAGCGTCCGACGCAGGCGAACAAAGGCGACGCATTTTATGCCGTATTCGAAAATTATTAATGAATCTAAAAATGCTGCTGCCGATTATGCTCCCTTCTATTGTCGAGTGCCATGCAGGATGCTTTCGGACCGCAGTACTCGACCCGGACCCTCCGATTGCCTCTCGCACACAACGAAGTTGCGACGTTCTCAGCATAGAAAAGCGTGGTGCCTCGCATTAACTGGGCCGATCGACGGGCCGCCACGGAGCGGTACAAATCGCAACCAGTCATGACATGATTATGACATTAAAACATACATTCTCACCTACCTCCGGGGCGGCGTGCCATTCCCGTGTGGCCCGTGCTTAAGACGTTGCCCTATCTTTTGTTTTTCACACCCACCTTCGGGCTGGCTCGTTCCGGTATCAGAGGTCGCCTCCCACTCGGGCTCGGCACACGGACCCATAAATTATGCTAAACAGGGTCCCAGCAACAACATCGCAACCCCATGCACTCCGGGTGTTTCGTTAAACAAATGCATTCCCGAAGCGCCACGTCTAATAAACACGATCGTTTCGACGATCGTTTGTTGCCACGGTGCGGTGCTTAATGGGCTTGCTTTACTTCCCCAGCAAATAGGACATCTCGATGCGCACGGGTTGATGAAGTGATTAAGTTCCAGTGTCCGGCCGGCCGGGAAACCTTGTTCCGCCGGCCCTGCCCGGCAGTCTAATTAAAAGCCAAGAGCTATCGGTGCCCATTAAAAATTTGGCCTATCATTCGGCCAGCTGGGCCGAGCCTACTGTTCGGCTTAACATAACCCCAATTGATGCGGTTCATCTATCTACCCCAGTTGGCTGCCCCGTTCCATTGCCACACCATTGCGGGGCTCGCTTCCGCTTCCGAGCCAATAATAATTCGTTTATAATAATCAACCTTCGCAAGCGCGCCTGCGGAACTCTCGATCAAATGCTCCGCCAGGCCAGGGAGAAAACCGGGGGGGGATAGAGAAACATCCGAAAACATGGCCCCGGGTTCGATAGGAAATTAACATAAAATTTGAAAACCTAGCCCTCGGAACATCGTTTGTTTTTGGCGCACCACCGCTGGGGAATGAAAAATTCCATGAAAATCATAATATTTATGAGCGCCCGGCTTGTTGCTGCCCCGGTCCGGCGTGCTTCTTAGCTTCGTTTAATTGCCTATTCATTTGTCCCAAAAACGGGGGGGGGGGGGGGGGGGCCGGCCTCCGAGCAAAAGTGTCCATTTTCGGGGCGCGCTTTGCGTGCGTTTAGCACCGCACCGCAAATCGACCCCCCCGCCGGGGTTTTGCCGATCGGTAGCGTCGGAAGCAAAAAGCTGATGATAAATGTTAGATGTTGGTTTTGCATAAGTTAATTGCGCGGCGCTCAGCTCACAGCCCTAGCCTTCGACGGCGCGTCCTTCGGTCAACCGTTTTCAGCCCGGCACAAGTGAGGGGTGACTAGTTGTTTGACAGCAGCGCCGGCAATAGCAACGCGAGCGATCATGTCGAGCGGCTATCGGGCGAATCAGCGATCGACTCGATTCGAATTCAAACAGCCAGCTGGTTCGGGGAATAATCGCTTAAAACATTCACAAAACGCCACCGGACCGTATCCGACACCGTGCCGTGAGCCGGTGTCCCTCGCGAAAGGTGTCGTAATGACGATCGCCGGGGTCACAGAGCTCAGTGGGCTGGTTGGTGTTACCACATCCTATTTTGAATAACTCGGGTGTAGAGCATTTCACTTGAATACGCACCCCAAAATGTGGCGCGTTAAGCGACAACAGCTCAAACATGACGACTTCGATTGCATCACAAGCCACCGGTCAGTCAGCGGAACACGGATCTTTCGCGCGATCAGCGCACACCGAGCCCATTTTCCATGCCACGGCGTATCCGTACGTCGCGCGAAAGTGGCCCAACATGGAGCATCAGCCCCGGAGGGTGATTAAAATTTGCACACTTTACGCGGAGATAAGCCGATTTACGGTGAGCCCCGCCGCCCCGGGCCGGGCCAGGCCGCTGACCAGAGAGCCGATTCCAGAAATGTTAAAGAAGCTCCATTTGCTAATCGCATGGAAATTATGACGCCGCCATAATCACGTGCACCATGCGCAGGGTCCGGCGCCGGTGGGTTGGCTGGTGAAGAAAGCCCACCATAATCCGTGGCCACTACGAGGCGGCGTGGAAAACCGAAATGATTATGAAGGAAAACTTAAGCCGCATAACGAAAAACGCAACGCCGCACCGCCGACCGACGATCACATTACAACGCGGGCGAATGTAAACATCGAGGTTGGAAAATATGTTGCCGTTGCGCCCATCAGAAAGGTGGTTAAAATAATTTAAGGCTCACCATCGCGCGGCCAGCGGCACGAAGAAGAAAAAGAAGAAGAAGAAGGAGAGAGAGGGCGAGGGAACACAGAAGTGGAGCGCGGTTCGGATAAACATTCAAATGAATCGCTCCGAGAGGTCGTTCAACGGTTATCTAATTTGATTTTAATGTCGAGATAGAGCCGTTCTTAAGCGGTTTCGCTTATGATTTTGCCTCCAGTTGTGGCCTCTCAAAATGATAATACCCGCGATGCGATGATGGTTTCCCCGCGTTTCCCAAGCCACCCGACACCCGACCCGTTCGCCTGTCCGGCCTCTGGAAGAAAAAAACCTCATCAAACTCAGTCAACGACAAGAGCTGGAAACGCCAAAAACATATCACTCTCTGCTCGCGTGTGCGTGAGGTGCCCTGGGTCACAACTTAGTTCCAGTTGGCGGCGGAAAATATCATCGCACCCGGGGACTGGGGCCGGAGCCGGGGCCACCAACATACATACATCATCCGTGCCGGCCACCGCTCCGGCTTTCTCGGAATGCAAATGTCGCCTTCTAACGAACGCGAAACAATGTAATATTCAAATGTGATTAACTTTTAGTTTATCTTGGGTTTTAATTTAACGAGCACCGTGCACCGGGGGCACCGCTGCCGGCGCACGAAGCTGAAACTAATGGAAGCAGCTGCTTCGACTCTCGGCTTGGCCTCAGGGCCCCCTTGGCGACTTCGTAGGCGAGTCGGCGATTTCTGGGCGCCACGCGACGCCGAAAAGACGACAAAACAAACATGCTTCATGCGCTAACTTATTGCCCGGTGATCGTATTTTATAGTTTCCCCGCACGCATTTTCCCATTTTCAAAAGCCCAACGAGCGCGTTCGAAGCTCACGCAACCCATCGGCGGAGGGGTTGGCGCGGTGCGATGCGCGAAAATGAGGCAACTTGACCCGATGCGGTTGTATAATTAAACACCCGAATGCAAATGGAATCGAAAGTGAAAACCGTGTCCGAGCGTGGCTAGGCGGCTTTATCGAATGACCGCGAGTAAGGTCCTGATGCTGCCGATCGTCACACGATACTTAAAAGGTCCCTTTCCCTGGATTGGGTTCGTAGCCCAATTTCCATCCGTCTACCTGACGACCGGTTCGATTATCTGGGGCTCTGTTGTCAATGGGATTTCTTAACGATTTGTCGCATTCTTTGCATGTCCGAAGACACCCGGCCTCAGGTAGCCTGGACCAACCAGCGTCGGGGTCCTTCCCACCCTACGATCTTTCCCTGGTGCCTTTATTGGCTACGAGTCTTTAACTACGAATCGGGGCCAGATTTTTAAAGGAATGGTAAAAAGTGGCATTGAAATGCACTCGGCGGGGGATGCAAGAAACCCTCGAAAGCTGAATTGCATCGAACAGGGGTTTGGTGCAGTGACACCCAAAAAGGAAGGGAAAAAACACAACGAGAATGTTGAGTAAATATTCTAATCTATTCAAGTCGTGGGAACCTCGTGTCAGCCTCGGGAACGAAGCTCCAGGCGTGGTCAGCAAATTAATTATATTGTTCTGTTGTTGCCGGACGGGCAATTCAAACTTGCCTTTTGGGTGAATAGCTTTGGCTTTCTTTGGAGATCTCGTGCAGAGACTGAACCTCGTTGCTTTGCTCGCGATCTGACACTTCCTTGGCCAGGAACTCGTTTTGACACACAAAAATCTGGGTGTTGTCGAAAAAACGAACAAAACGAAGAAGGAATTAAAGGCTAAGGACAAAACAGAGCGTTTTGGGCCATTCTGAAAACTAGAACAAGCTTAGACAGTGGTATGCCGGTATGCTTCGAGGCATTGGCCTTCGAAGAATAAATAAAGCGTCACGAGATCCTAAATTTCTGTTTCACAAAATGCACTTCCTTTTACTTTTCCATCGCCCGAAAAAGGTTCTGAACCCGGAGGATGACTGCTGGCATACGGGTTGAATTAACGGTACATTGATTTGCAAATCGGGCCAACGGTAAAAGGTGTGTCTGTTGTTTTTTTTTCCCCAAGGCAGTCACTTCCGGAATTGTGCTGCAGTTGGAGAAAACGGCCACCATATGCGTAGCGGGTGCCGATCGATATCCTGGCACGCATGCCGGGCCGGGCCGGGCGCAAGGGGTGCTCTCTAACACTCGCTAACGGGAGATGCAACCGGCCATTAGGACGCCATCGGTGCAGCAGCCCGCGTTTGCCGCGGATCCGGCAACAGAAAGAGAGAGTTATTTGCCTTCCGTTGCGAGGGCACGCCTTTCGATTTCGTGCCCCGTTCGATTTTCATCTGCCTTCGCTCAGGGTTTAGAAAATGCGCCACCAAAGGCAAACGGGAAAATGCATTTCCCCTGCTTTTTAGGGTTCGAATTCCTGTTTTTTTTCGAGCTGTTCCTTCTCTATTCTGCCGGCCGCGGTGGCGCGAGACTTTCGCTCTCTCGCTTTTTGATGATTTTATCTAAATCTGACGGATAATTTAATTTACTTTTCGTCTCCCGGTTTTTTCCCGATTTGTTTTTGACTTCTTCGCGGCACGAACGCTGCTGCTGGTTGGGCCCGAAAATTGCATTCTAACGGTAACGAATGCCGGACGAAGGGAACAACCCGGCGCATCTGGTGCGTTCGTGAGCGTTTGTGGCTGGTTCGGAGTGTTGCCACGGGGAAAAGAATGGCCACAGAAGGACAAAAAAAAACTGCTTACAAACGCCGCTACTGGCGGCTTCCTTCGTACGACCTCCCCGAGGCTATTGATATTCATTCCCGAATCGAAAGGTACGCGCGCGCCAACACAGGGCCCTGCCAGGGAGAGTCCTTTCGGCGGGACTGGTTTTCGAAAAATTTATCGCTTTTCACAACCCTTAAAAAATACATCCGTTTTCGATTTGGACGACGCTTCACGTTTGTCGTCCTGGCGGTGGCACCGAAGGGTCCGGCCCGGCCCTCGGGGTTTTCGGTCGGGGAAGCGGATCGAACACGGGAAGGCTTCGTGATCGGGCGGACCCGTCGTGTGCGTGCGTATTTGGCGGATAAAAGGTGTAACGCACAATAACAGTCGGGTTGAAATGTTTTATGTAATACCAGCCGCAAGCCGATCCGCCGCGATGTTTCGCTATTTACCGCCGTTTGTCAAGGGGTCGGCCGTTTTGTGTCAATTTTTTCGATCGAACAGTGAGCCGTACTTGAGGCATGTAGCCCCAACCTCGCAGAGCCGAAAGAGAGTTGTTAAACGACAGCACTTATTGGGCAAACGGCCATCAAAGAGAAACTCTCAAACCTACTTTATGTAGCAATGTTTTGTGGTTTGAAGAGCTGGAAGCTAGCAAAAAAGAATCCACACAAAGACTGTAACACGGATTTGTTGATTCGTTGTAGTATTGATAGCCGATGCTAGAGTAAAATCATTGCTCAATAACAATCCGATAATTATTCATCAAATCCGTGCGTCAAGGACATCACTCATCTAAGATTCGTGTAAAGCTAAATTCCAACTCATAATGGTATACTTAATTTGAATAAATTTTAGCCAAAAGGTCATCAAGTTCGACCATCGATTGTTCAGAGCAAGTGATTCGCTTGGGTGAATCTTTAGCCAAGCTTAAAAAATTTATAATTTACATTTTCGAACGTCCTAATTGAATAAACAGTAAGTTAGGACACGAATTCCGTTTACTTTTTTCAAATCCCTTTCATATGCCAACACGGATGGCGGAATGTCTACAGATTTTAAAATAGCTCACAAAACGTTTCAATAACCGAAAATCCGTAGATTGGTGTTGTTGTGTGCCTTTTGATGCAACTTTTTATCCCCTTAACGTGATGCACGTAACGACTCGAAGACGTACTGAACACGGTGCCCGGGCGTGCTCGTTTTCCGCTCCGTAGTCCGCTCCGTAGAATCGCTTCGAAGTTTGCGAAATTAGATTTTAAAAGCAATTTTCACTCATGATACGCGATCCGAGCCGTTGTCGATAACGAACTATCCGAGTGATTTTATCAACTCTAATCAAACTAACAACATGTGTTTGGACAGGCTACCGAGGCCTGGTTGGGCAATGCGCGGCATGACCTGCGTTAAGTCACATTAGTAAAGCAATATTTCTTCAAGTATCATAAAACCGTACGCCTGGCACTTTATTACACAGCTGGCCTCGATGGTCAACGTGGCCACGGAGGCCCCCGTTACGGTTGCTAATTTAATGCGATCGTTTTCGGATCGTGTTCGGTTCGGGGATTACTCTTTACGGGCTGCTCGGCCACCGATTAGTCGGCCCGGCGACGATACGTTAGCTTTCCCCGGTTAGGCGCTAAAACAACATAAACCCGCACGCCACTCGTCGTGGTCGTGCAAGATTTGATGCTTTTGATGAGAAGCGATGCGCCACTTTGGCTAAGCGAATCTTGTCACTTTATGACACGTTCTTTACGTGGCCGCGCCTAATAACCTTCGTTCGCGGTTGGGCAACCGTGACCCGATCCGCTATGCCGGGCCAGTCAGCCCGGGGCTTGGTTATAAATTTATTTAATTTATTATCACCCGTGGATCGGGCGCCGTGTCCGGGTCCGAGCGATTCGACCAATGTACAGGCACCCCCAAAAGGCCGTCCGTCCGTCCGTCCGTCCGAGTTGAATCGCTAATCGCGCAGCATTTGGCGAACCGCAACCGGGAGCCCCGGAAGTCGGAGTCCTGTAACGCGTACCGTAACCCTTTCCACGTGGACAGATCGGACACCATTTGTCACGTGCCGGCGTGTCTCGTGCGCGCGCGCACGCGTCCCAAGCAGAAAGCCCGCCATTTCAGCGCCAACCGGTCAACCCCTTTTTTCCCGGTGATCGAACCGAATCGTTTGCGCGCTTCCGTTGCCAATAATCTTGCCCCCGGACCCGATCTCGATCTTACCCTTTTGCGCTTCCTGCCCCGTCGTAAAGGCTCCGTCGTAAATTACACGATCCGCCGGCAGCACGCGAGCTGTGGCCGGCTGGCGCAAGCTTGATCCTTCGCGCCCGTGGTTGGTGCCCCGGGTGCCGCAACCCGAACGCCTGCTGTCGGGAGCGGCGGAACGGACGGGTTTTGTCACGCATCGCAAACCCCCGGCAAAAGGGTTCGGGGCACAATCCGGGCACACGATCCGGACAAGAAGGCAGCCGAAGAAAGGGAAACCGCACCCGGGGCAGGAGGCACCCGAAGACGATCCTCGGCTGGGTCGGCCGCGCTGCGTGCAGCCATCCACCACGCAATATCACTTTCGCCCCGTGCCCGTCGTGATTTAGGAAAAAGTGAAATCAAATTTCGAATCTCGGATTTTCGAGGAATTCGTCCTTTGCCGAGTCGTACAGCCCATTTCCTGTGGCGGTGGCGGCGGCAGTACGTCAGCTTAGTCGAACCCTGAAAGAGATATACTGTTAAAGATTTGAATTCATCCTTTTTAAGCCCCGGGCCCCGGAGATCCCGTGAGCCCGAGAGGTCTTTATAGAGGGCACACAATAAAGGATCGAAAGGATAAAATTATGTACAAAGTTTCGCCTACGACGACGTTGGACGGGCAGAAAGGTTCGTGAATCGAACCGAACCATTCACAATCGAAATCGAAATTGAGTCTTACGTCGCTTTTTTTTCCCTTTCTGCTGCCTTCGGGGGTCCTTTCCGTAAGGGCTTAGATTTCCGATTCCTGCAGCGAAGGTGGCGGTGGCGAAGAAAATCTGCGCAAGATGTTTCATCACGCTCCGGTCGGTCGGCCACCGTGATTAGGCCGTTGTTTGGGACGCGGACAACAATGGCACCAAAGGCGAAGACGTTTGACGCGCAGCAACCCGTAGATAATTACGGGCCATTTCGGGTGTGTCTGTGTGCGTTTGTTTTTTTTGGGTCCTAGGATTTTCCGGGCCATCCGGAGGAGAGGAGCCTCCGTCCGGAGCCCCAGGACCTGTCCGTATCGTATACGAATCGCACACGGCTTTGCGCCAATTGCACCGGGACAACTGCAGCACGGCCGGTTCCCGGGTTGTTGGGTGACATTCGAATCGGTATTTGATTGGAGATTGTTGACAGAAATCTGCGAACGGTGCCCCCTTGTCCGTTCGTGTCCCACTTCGTGTCCACCGAAGCCCGGTCCACTTCTGTCGGGTTGTAGCGAACTACGTAGCCCCCGAGGGCGCCCCCCGGGGGACAAATGAAATATGAAATGTTCAAATATTGAAATTAGAAAATCAAATATTGATAATTTGAGTTTTTTCCCCAATCCTGTGTTTTGTTGCCGCTTTCACGGCAGCGAAGGCAATGCGGGTCACGAAGCACGAGGGAAAAATGTCCCGGAGCCCGCGACGTGGCGGGTGAAGTTGATTGATTTGATTTTGTTTGAAATTCCCCACAAACACAGAGAGAAGGTTCTAAACAGTGGCCGGGCAGACGAACAAACAGCCACCGGAACAGCGAGCAAACAACGGCGGTGCTCTCCAGCACACACACAAGGAGGCTCCCACAAAGCGCTACATTTGAAGCACCACCGGAAGCGGAAAAACATGCCGGAAAGCTAACGAAGCGGACGCGAGCTGCGGGTCCGTCCGGAGGAAAATGGTGCCCCCGTGAAGGAGCCCAAAAGGAACACCGTGTGCCGTGTGCCGTGTGTGCGTGGCGAAAAGGGACCAAAAGTGGAACAAATGAAATTTTCCATTTTCCACTCCCTTTATGTATGCGGGCTTATGTAATGTGTATAAAATAATAATAAAAATCATCCCTCACCGGGTGACGGGGGGGGGGGGCCTGCACCAGAAAACCCGCAACCCGACCCGACCCGAGCGAGCCGAGTTTTCCCCAACACCGGGCACCGAATCGCTCTCTCTCTCTCTCGCGCACGTTCGCTCTGGCTCGCTTTCCCGATTTAAAGCCGGCACCGAGGAAGATCCTTCGGGTGGCCCAGCCAGCCAGCCCGCAATACATAGCAGCATATTAGAGATTTCATATTTTATCATAAAAAACCCATTCCGACGTGGCGGCCCTGGGATTGGCTTGGGCACATTCACCAATCCCGGGCGGGACTGCCACATACTGCCATGCGGTTCTGCTGGTGATGGTGTTCAGAATTTGAATAACGCCACCGCACGGATTGGGCCGGACGGCTGATTTACATAAAACTCGTAAGGGAGGGACACGCGCACGCGACACCCTTTCGCTTTAAACACGGATCGCACCACCGCTAATCGAATGTAAATGTCCTTACAGCTGCGTACGGTGGCCAGAAAGGGACAAAGCTCGACTGAGCATTCAAATCGGCTGCGTCGGAGTCCTTTTTAGAGCCCCGACGGCCGTCGTCGTCGTCGGTTGAGATATTTTATCGATCCGACCAATGGATGGCGCGCATGTCACAACGCACCGTTTTCCATTTCACACAGGCAATAAGCGAGCAGCGGACCGTCGGAACTGCCAGGAGCTGCCGGGTGGGAGCTTTTCCCGATGGCGAACCGAAAGAGCGAGCGAGAGCGAGAGAGAGCGAATGGTGCTGGTGTGGCCAAGCATAAAAAGGAGTCCGCAGTCCTCGGCTCACTTTTATTGTTATCACGGTTTCTCGTCAGCGAGAATGGGCGTACATGGCGTCCGATGTATGTACCACCCCGCCGGGTGGACTTGGGCTGGGCGTGAGCTGCTGGTCGGTGGTGGCGGCTCGGAAGGAACCCCCGGAAGGAGCGGTGTAGTTTAAATATAAGGAACTTTACATTTCCATTGTAAACACACAATGGAAATGCGGGCACCCGGGGGGCCGATAGGACCGACGCCACCAACAATGGCGTGGTGCGGTAGCGTTGGCCTTCGCTAATGAAATTCTGTAATCACCGAAAGTTTTTTCACTTCCTTTTTCGATCCCTGGTCCACCCTCTCCACCATCGGTGATAAGGGCGGCCGGACTGTCGCCGAAGTGAAAATCAATTTTCATTAAAAGTATTTCCCACTCCGGGAGGGTCCCGAGTTCGGCTTCCAATTAAATGGATTATGTCTCGGGGAGTTTTAGGTTCTGTTTTTCGCTGTCCCCTATTCCAGCCCCAATCGTCAAACCCCACCGATCGATTGCCGATTGCCTGTGAGGGCGTGCTCCGATGGGCGATTTTATGAGCTTTTCATTAACCCGGGGCATTTGGGCAGAGAGCGTGTTCGGCGACACTTTGCATTCCGGCGGAAAGGATGGATGCAAAACTCGCCCTCGACTCGCCGAGTCAACGACCTCATCAATCTCGTGATCAACTAATCGAGAACCTCCCACGGTGCTGCACTCGGGTGTCGCTTCTTGCCCGGAGCATCGGCAAGATTGGTGGCCGCCGCGGTCATCGGACGTTCGACGAGGACGATGTCTGCACACTAACCTTGCCCACCCGGTCTCGGAAACTTACTCCATTTCGGGATTCCTTTTGTTCCTGGTCGAAGTACCTCGCAGCTCGGGGAGCACTGTTTACCATTCACCGTACTCCGGGTCGGTCGGGCCCCGGACCAGCATCACTGGTCCAGTGGTAGTAGTAGTTGTGGGGTGTTTCGGAGTTTTGTTTGACCAACGAGAGGAGGTCCTTGGACCGGAAACGAGAGATGGGGCCCACATACGCGCCCTTGTCGGTGTGTGGGTTACGGTTCGGTGAGAATCACCGGACACGGGGCGAGATTACCGGAACACGCTTGGCTAATTCAAGAGCAGCTTTAATACTGGCCGGCGACTCCTGGTTGCAGCGCTTTAATGAGAGATTGGAGACATTTTCACATTCAGACGTCTTGCGATCCTGGTGGTAGGATGCCGGTTCGGTTGGACCAGCAATGAAGTATTCATTGTTCACCCAAAGTATTGGGTCACACAAAAAGGATCGGAGTTTTGTTGGATTTTTGCAGAATTATAGACTGGAAATCTGAACATTCGAAACATATAGTAGTCACAGAACATAACCTTAGTGGCCGCCAATCCAGTTTTTGAAGTCGTTTTTGGAAGGTCAACGCTCGTTGACCATGAACGACTGCATTGAACCCATATTCCCCATATTTTATCTATTTCTCACAGCCCGTAGTTAGCATCCTCAAAGCTAATTGAATTTAGACTCCAAACTGTCAAGTGGTTGATGTTTATTTTCCTGGCAGTTTTTGACAGTCCTAAATCCGACATTTACTTACAACATTCTCACCACCAAATTCACTATGTTCTCGTCATGTGAAAAATTGGATCAAGGATCACATTGCGTTTTTCTTTCGAAAACTGCTCCATGTTCAACTCAATAAACTTTTCAATTGTGGTTCCTGCTTCTCCAAACAACGATCAGCAGACAAGTTTGTGTTTACAAACAATGAAGCCTCCAAACCTTTGCGAGAAGTGACGCCAAAACGGGGAAACTTTTTAATCCCAGCAGTCCAGACGTGCAGATTTTCAGCAGAACATTTCCGTACCGTAATTGGCGCTTGGCTGGGCTGCTTCGTTGAACGCGTTCCTTAGAGTACTCGCCTTATTCAGCCGCCGGCCTCAACGCCCGTTGCGGTATGCGAAGGACTGAAGGACGTGGCACGCAATCGAAGCCACTGCGTTATCGATCCGGTGACCGCTCGGGCGCGAGAGGATTCGGAAATAGCGAAGCATCAACCGAGCGGCCTGCAGGGCGTATGTTATTAATGAGGTAGCGTGGGGCGGGGAATTAACGGGTAGTGTGGTGGTGGTCGACCTCGGTCTTACGCCCTGCCCTGTGGGGATGGTAGGCTTAACCACGTGACGACAGCAAGACAGACGGTGGCGTCATCAACGTGGCGTGCCGAAGAAGCTGACGGACGGGGCTCACCTTGGCGTTGCGCTAGGTGATGGTATGCGGTCGTATCGATTGGCACGGTCCTCCTTCCCTCGAGGTTATTGATTTTCTCTCTCCGTTTCCGTTGTCTGCCTCCCACAGGTAAAGGCTGGCTCAACAACGAAGCCCAGTGGAACTATCCGGGGCTAGCGCTGGGCACGATCCCCGGTCAGCCGCCGGGTCCAATAGTGTCCGGCCCATCGGTTCCACCAGCCCCGCCACCACCACCACCACCACACCTCAGCATGGCGTCCCACCATCCATCGGCACCCGCCATGCACCCGCCACAGCAGCCACCGTTCCACCTGAACCCGACCAGCCTGATGAGCCTGCGGGAGATGATGCTCCAGAGTCCTGCCGGGCTGAGCCTGCTCGGTGCGGACGCCAGCAGTGGGCTGGGGCTGCTGAAGCGCACCATGCTCGACGCACTCCCGTCCGGCTCGTCGGCGACCACCGGCTTCCCGCCGGGAGTGGGGATTAACCCACTCCCGGCCTCCAGCTGCTTGTCCGCCACGTCCACCACCACGACGTACAGCAGCCTGCCATCGATGATTCCGACGAGCGTTGCATCATTATCGGCGCACCAGCGGCCACCACATCGGCAGCAGATCAAAAAGGAGCGCGATGAGTCCGAGCCGGAGCCGGAGCCGGAGCCGGACGACAGCAAGGATGACGAGGATGACGAAAAACCGATGGCCAAACAGCGTCGCCCCGATCGACACCCGTCGCCTCTGCGGCCACCCCACTCCATATCACCGTTCCATCGCGGCTCGTCACCACCACAGCCACCGTCGTCGTCGATGGCGGCCTCAGCGTACTATCACCGCCACCAGCCACATCTGTATCACGCGGGGGGCGGTGGCCACCCGGCCCCAGCCACGACGGTAGCCGCGGCCCTGTCACATCAAAGGCAACATCAAAGGGATTCCGCGGAGCGTGAGCTGAATTTAAATGCGAATACCGTCCGGGCGAGAAACGAGCGAGAACTGCTCCAGCAGCAGCAGCACCAGCGTCCGAGCAACCACCACCACCACCACCACCACCACCACCAGCACCACCACCAGCATCCGTACCGCAATCATCATCATCTGCTCGCGGACCGTGCCGAGATTGAAATGCTTCGCGAACAGCACGAAGCGATGCCGCGCGATCAGCGGCGGCGGCGGGCGACTCCGAGCTCCGACTCCGAGCCCGATCCGGATCCCGGCGACGGGCGGGGCCGGCGGTGGCGCGGTCCGGGCGGTACCATTCCCGAGCCCACCGAGGACCGAGGGCCGCGGATCCACGATCACCGGTTCGGTGCGATGGCGACGGAGCCCGCCTCAAACGCTGACGACGACGACGACGGCGACGCCCAGCCGTCCGGCAAGGATCACTCCCGGGGGGCGCACAGCAAGTCATCTTCACCTGGTGAGTGCTTCGGGCCCGCGCCATTTTGCAACATTATCGTTCCCCATTGATGAACTCCCTGGCTCCCCGCAAGACGGTGGGCCAGAAATTGCGGATACGGTGGGAAGGGTTCCAACGAAGGGTTCGTCCGGTTTGGTACAATTATTGGCCTTGTATTGGTTTGGGCGGCCCAACCCAACCGTGGGCCGCCGCCGACCGATGTGTTGTGTCAACACAAGCTGTCGTCACAATTTATCCCATTCTAAATCATTCTGGCCGGACGGAACCGTCCGGCGTCGAAATGGCTCCGTTCACAAAACCCGGCCTCGACCGACGACGACGACCACGGTCCGGGGTAAAGGTAATCGCCTCAAGCTGGCCAACCTGCCGAACTGGGGGGACCTGTGTAAAATAATTTCCTTAAAATTGAGACATTCTCCCTTTCGCCTATCTCGGCCCCGAAAATGGTTATTGCATTTGATTTATGCTTTTGGGGCAAACACCCCTTTCGGGGTTGGCTTCCGGTTCGCCGGGGGACAGCCACGGTGACAAACAGCCCAGGCCATTGTGGGCCCGTAGAAATCGCGTGTCTATGGTGAATGGTGGATGCCGTCCGGATGCTATCCCAACGATCGAAGCCGACGAAGCCACTTACGGGAGATTGGCTTCGAATCAATCACAGCGTAAATCAACCCTTCAGATTCGATTTAAGGCTGACCGACGGGCGGACGGGCCTTCCGGCTTGTTTGCAAATGGCGCAAACCCGTTCCACGTGCCGCTATTTGAATTTAAATCGATTTCGACTCCCCCACGGGGGTAGTAAAACTCCTTCACCGGACGGGTCAAGCGCAGATTCCGCAGTCGTTCCCGTCCAAGTTCCATTGCGTCCTGTCATCGGCAGCCGCACGCGTCACTGGAGTTCTTTAAAACGGATATAATCGAAGGGCAGGGTTTCGGGCAGGATCTTGATAACCCTCCGGGATGCCTGGACCAGCTTGAGATTAGCATACATCCAAGTTAAACTAATGGCCCTCCTGACGTATGTCTCGCCGCCACGCTCGGTACCTGCTCGGAATGGTGATGAAGTCCTGCCACTGCGGTGCCACTCCCTTCCGTTATCGATTCGGAACCGTGTGGGCTGACCATATTGAGGATTAAAGGGTCCATTTTCTGTTTTCCTTCAGCACAATGGCTTATCACCCTGACGCACTCGGTGAAGGTTGGGTTGGTAACAAACAAAATCTGATCCTTCGACAGGCGCGGGCGCACGGGTCACCCTGACGCACGGGTTCCCATAATGAATTATAATTCCATTACTGCACGTAATGAACGGGTAAATTGATAAACTATAAACACGTTGTAAAAGCCTCCATCGGAAATGACCCTATCCGGGGGCACGGGACAGTTTTACTACCGGCAACTCCCCCAGTATCGCACGCGAACATGTTGAACACCCCAACCGAAAACATGTTCCAGTGTTTTATTTTCCGTTTTTCTCAAGCCGGCTTTCAAAAGCCACCCTCCCGGTGCCGCCAAAGTCCGGTGAGAAACCCGTCTTATTTTCCACCCCAAAAAAGGGGTAAAACATCGGAAGCGGAAAAAGGGTTGCGTACGGTCTGATTGTCCTTCGCCGGGATGCGCCATTGAAGGCATGTGCCATCGAATTTTCTTTCCCCCTTTTTTATCAATGTTTCCACAAGGCTGTGCTTTTCAAGTATTTGTGTCCACGCTCCGATGAGTGGCTTCGATGTTTAGACAATCTATTATCGTTTCGCTGGGCCGGAATTTGGAAATTCCACCAGATTCGTGTCCACTACTTGTCCAGCTCGTGGTGGATGGCGTGGTGTATGGCGGCGTGCTGCTCCCCGTCCACGCAGGCTCTCAGCTTGACCATGCCGTTTCGGAACAGCTGCGTGCGGGCACTGTAGGTGTTTTCGTAACAACTCTTCGCCATGGACGTTACGTACAGCATCAGGCTGGTGCCCTGGTTGATGGCGTTCTCCAGGCTGCTGAAATACGCGGCACTTCTTGGCACGTAGTAGGGCATCTAGAGGGCAGTAGGAAAAAGACCGTTAGAAAATCATCCTTCCACCTCGAACACTCACCGGCTCACTTACACTCTTCATTAGACAGGCCATGGTCGGTGCGTTCGACTGAGGCGACCTAAAGCACCTCGCCGGGATGTTACCGAACTCTTGGCCGATGCGTTGCACTGTCACCGCTCGGACCGCTGCTCCCTGAGGGTTCTGTATGTTGGCGCTAAAGATGTCGTCACAGGTTTCAATCTCACGGTTCTGGTCCTCCATAAACCGCGGCAGCTCCTGGTTCAACTTGTTCCAACATTCCTCGCTCGGTGCATCACACACGCCACTGCTCCTTAGCGAGCGGCTCACAAGATCGGTGA
Organism: Anopheles bellator; assembly: GCF_943735745.2. Taxonomy (NCBI): domain Eukaryota; kingdom Metazoa; phylum Arthropoda; class Insecta; order Diptera; family Culicidae; genus Anopheles; species Anopheles bellator. The sequence continues at coordinate 68,017,364 of NC_071286.1, forward strand.
AACCGTTGAAC